>NC_055959.1:13086932-13106932 GCF_018492685.1 Alosa sapidissima | reverse complement strand
AATAAAAGAGTGACAAACAAGGCAACCTGTAGTTTGAGGTTTGATACGCAATTTTCTGAGTTCCCGTTGGAAAGGGCTTATAGGAAAGGGTTGGCATCGGTCTGGGGGAAGTGGAAGATGTTTATCAACACTTTATTTGAAGGATACCTAGAGACTTTATAACACATTCATAAGCATACTGTAGTAGTACATGAACATAAACATAATTAGCTTTCATTTGCTTTTATACTGTAGATGTGTAGCTTGCTTGTTCTACTGTACATTAGAGACAACTTTTTTGTCAAAAC
Source organism: Alosa sapidissima (assembly GCF_018492685.1). Lineage (NCBI taxonomy): Eukaryota > Metazoa > Chordata > Actinopteri > Clupeiformes > Clupeidae > Alosa > Alosa sapidissima. The sequence goes on along the minus strand of NC_055959.1, from coordinate 13,106,645 downwards.
TCTGCCAATTTATATCCGTTCCTTAACCCCCGCCCCCCACCCCCCAAACACTATCATAGGTGGTTCATACCCACACAAAGATTACTCCCCTCTATAAATGCTTACGGATGTGTTATGAAGACCCTGGACACAGATGTTGTCAAGACATCACACCTGTACAGAAAGCTTGCCTCCTGCAGGTAAAGTGCTGGATAGCGACATCCTTGGGTTGTCATCATCTGACAAAAAAATAAAATAAAACAGCTTTCTGATGTCAAATCAGATTTATAACACTGTACACACAGTTCTGTACCGAGGGGAATAAATGTATAATACTTCAAAGACACATATTACTGAGTGACGCGAGAACAAAGGGCAGTAGCCTGCACCGACCAGAGAGGGGAAAAAAAGTTCAGCATAAATAGCAGTTATAATAGTAAGCAAATCTGTTGGATGAGTCTTTGCACCATCCAATTTGGCCTCTGCAAACATGGACCTCTGACAGATTCCAAAGGTGTGATTTCCACAGTGGCAACAAAGACTCTCACATAAATCACAGCCCCTTAGTCAAGACTCAATTCAGCGTAAAATGTGAGCAAGATGGGTTTGTGTATTTTACCACTATAGATGTCTTTCTGCACCTTCTGGCTCAGTCATTTGTTTCTCTTCCTCTTAGACCTTGTCATTTTAAGTCTCCGCCGGGTGACAAACTGTGTCCCAGCTTCTGCTGTGGCCAGAGGTGGAGGTCATTAAGGAACTGAAACGGACCAGAGGAAATTGAACTTTTGATTGCTGCCAGTTGACAGAATCCCCTGCCAACATCCCTGGAGAGCTAAACCGTTAACAGATCATTTCTTTGACTCCTACAATCTGTCGGGTCAATCAAGTCCCATTCTCATTCTCACAGCCGCAAGACAACAGATGAAACAGTTACTTTCTGACCCTTCTACTGATCCAAAAAGCCTTTTGACTCTTGAGATTCCACCAAAACAAGTCGTGTGTCTCGTACAGTATGTGTGCCACATCTCCGTTCTACTGTCGTCCAATGTTGTAAATTGTTACTGACTGGAAAATTGTGTACCCTGTATGGACCTGTATGTTTTTTTTTTGTTTGTTTCATGGTCTCCCATTAGCTTAGCAGGACGAAGCAACAACTTGACATGACATGACATGACGTGACGCAACGCAATGTGACGAAGAGAGCCGGAGGTGTGTGCAGTGTAGGCTGTCGAGGAGGCGTGGTGGTGCAGTGGAACCAGAAGACCAAAGAGGCCATAGCCGCCAGTCGTCCAGCCAGCCCAGCCCAGAACCTTCTTCCTCACACGGCCGATGACTGCTTGATGCTGTGGAAGCTGACGCGAGTTGGCGAGGTCGGGATGGACATGGCGCGTGCCACACGTGCACGGATTGAGTGTTTGTCCTGCCAACGGTGCCACCTTTTCCGAACTGCAGACCGAACCTGAGGAGGGGAAAAGGTTCATAAATAAATATAGTATAGAATGTCACATATACAGTAATATATTAAAGTCATAAATTATGTCTTTAAAGTCAGAAAGAGGCCCTGTACTGTATGTTGCATTTTGCATCTAGCAGTTTCCCTATTGGCTGATAACGATTTATTTAAAAAAATGTATCAAAAGTTCCCCCTCCCCCATGGGGTATAGTATGTTAGCCCTTCGGCAAGAGTCAAGACGTGGGATCAAGAGATTCTGTTCTTGTTAGGCTAAACTAGTGGAAAAAATGTCTGTAAACAAATCCAGTAGCCAGAAAAGAAAAGAACATAAACAGAGCAAGAGCATAGACAATACAAAAAAGAGGCAGAAAACCCAAAGAAGGTGGATGATGAGGGGGGCTCAGTGTGTGACGTTGCTCCCCGGCCCAAAATAGCGTAGGAGCGGACCTGTTCATATGTTTACTGTAAAGCTATTTTAGCAAGAAATGATTAACATGGATGGCACTGTGGTGTAAAAATCACTAATGTAAAAAACACCTGAAGAAAGAAGAGTTATAAGCAGAAGCAACAGACGCAGGTGCTCTAGTTCTGCCTCGATGTTTGTGATGGACATCATGTCATACTGGATTAGTGAGCAGCTTGACGAGCCCTCTGCTGTGTGCCCGTATCTCCTCATGTGCATCAATCATGTGAAAGTGTTCCATGTCCTGATCAATGGAGCAGGTTTCTCTCTTGTAGTCCTGACCTACAAATCACTTAACCTCACTTTAATCCAGTGGTTCTCAAAGTGTGGGGAGGACCCCACTAGGGGGGAATAGAGACATGACAGGTGGGGCGCGATGAACAGGAGGATTTTCCCTCCCTTATATCTTTACCACTGCTCTAACTCTTTCAAACATACTGGGACCAACAGGACAGGCTTTTAACAGTCAAGTGCGCTGTGTTCATTTAATAGTTTAGTGAAAGAACCTATTGAGCTGTTGTTATGTGAACATTGGGTTTTGGATGAGATTCACAGCTAATCATTTTTTATTACTGTAGCTCCTTTTCAGCTCTGAAGGTGGAAAGCATATTCTGTTTGTAATTGGAGGTCAGAGAAATTTCCTTTGAACGTCAGGAATTGTGAAATAAAGCAATAACTCAAAAGACCTTGAATGTTTTTTAATGAGACTGTTTTTAGTGGCAGGCTAACGCATACCGTTGACTTGCGCTAGCTTAGCATCTGCAAACTCTGCAATTAGAAGGACTGGATGAAACGTGTTGAAAACGGTCTCCACTGATAAATATCACACTTGCTTACTTGGAAATGAGGTCCTATGTCCAAAATCCTGAACTTTAACCCAGTGGTCCTAACTGTTCTAGCAGGCAGGGTGTACCGGCCTTTATCACGTCTGTGCAGGCTTTAATTGGGCTTTGGATCTGTGGTGCCATTGCCTCCGATTCAGCAGCAGTCGAGGAACTGTAAGCATAAACTATATAGTATAGTATAGTATAGTATAGTATAGTATATATAGTATAGTATATATATAGTATATAAGTATTTGTCATCATTGGACATAACTGTTTTCTGTTGCGAGGTATCCTCAAGGGAGAGGAAAGTGAAAATGAAGATGGACTTCTTCATAAAATTGTACCCAACATTGAACTATTGTATCTACAATTCAGCTTTTTACATCTGGGCATTCTTTGTTGACCTAAAAAGATCTGTTTTTTCATGTATCTCACTCTGTGTGTGTGTGTGTGTATGTGTGTGTGTGTGTGTGTGTTTGTAGGCACTTGCATGCATACAGTACAGTATGTGGATGTATTGGTGTGTATGAGACAGAGAGAGAAAGCCAGACATAGAGCAAGAAAGAGAAAGTATTGAGGGAAAAGAGAAGCTGGTTCCTTTGAAGCGACATCACACACACACACACACACGCACACACACACATTGGACATGCACAAGAACAAAACAACACATTTTAATTAATGCACACAAATTCCTTTTTCTTGCTGCCAGACCCCTGAAGACGGCAGCTCCATGTTCATTCATGATAAAGCCCTCGATTACGCATGCATTCAGCACACGCTGGGCCTTAGACACCCTGCATACCCAAAACATTATGCTGATCAGCTCCACATTGTTCTCTACTTCATATGCTAAGTGAGTAGAACTAAAATAATTACTCTTTCTGGCTTTCTGTCGACACTCTCTCCCAGTAGCCCGAGGAGCCTCTGGTGTAAATGTCACATTCATTTAAAATGTAAAACCTCACGACTCCTTTTGCAGGGAGTCAAAGGTTGCCATGACCCAGATGCATGCTGGGAGCCTGCTCTGCTCTTTTCCTTTCGAAGCAGCGGTGATTTGAGGGTCTTCTCAGGTAGCCAGATGACAGCTTGTCAGTTTGACCACTCCGCATGGTTTGCGTATTTAACATTTACCTTGCCGGGGGCCGTATACCGGAATGTGTCACAGGAAGAGAAAGGACATGGGGCACCAAGCTTATACCATCCACCCAAGGTCAACAAGCCTTTTTCAATCCTCCACGTTTTTCCCTCTCCATGTTATCTAGCATGCTTCAGCTATTCCACTACCACTGAGGCTGATCATGTTCAGGTTTCATTTCATGTTGGGTTTGAGAGCTTCTTATCTGTTTAAAGATAAAAATAGCAGTGTTTCCCTTCAGGAGGAGCCCCGGCTTTTTTAAATGGAATGACATCACCAGCAACTGTGGCCAAGGTGAAGATGGGGTGTGGAGAGGGGAGAGGGAGGGAGAGAGAGAGTGCGGGCATTCACTTAATCAGAGCCTGTCACTCACCGAGAGCACTTCAGCATATGAAAAAGCACTTTTCACGGCTAATCAATGAAAGGAGTCCCCAGGAGGCTGTGGACTGTGTGCCAGATACGAACCGCATCTGAGCCAGACGCCAATCTGGGTGACTCTGGGAAAACCACTGAAACCTTAAACTGTCTTCCACTGACTCATTTAACCATTGGCATCAGAGAGGTTTGTTTATCCTCTCCCTGGCAGTAGACATAAAGACACAACACAGAAACCCACAGAAACCTCATTTGGTCTCATAGGAACATTTTTGCACTTAAAGTGCTTAGGGTCTATAGTGAAAGAAGGAAAAAAACCTGTGGAATCAATCTTAAAAGCTTTGTGTCAGTCAAAATGACATCTTTGAGCCATGGGTAGGGAATGACGGGGATGCCATACATGAGTTTCGGCCTTTGAATCCCAAACATTGCCTGCAGAAGCACAATCTCTTCATCCTCCTCTGAGAACAGTGTGCGACCTGCCATTGTCTCATCTTCCACAAAACTCGCTGTGTTCCTACTGTAAAGGCCGCTGTGTGTCTCAATGTGAGGTGGCTTCCTTCCTCGCAGACTCTTCTCTCTCCACTGATAAAATCCCTCTCTTTCTCCTGAAACCATTTTCTTTCAGGGACAATCAGGTCGTGCATTCAGGGACAACCAATAGAGTGCATATTTAAAGGGTATGAAAATCCAGTGAGTGCAGGCCACACTCATGAAACTGCCAGTCATGTCTATTGCAGCTGTGATCTCAGAGAGACCCCAGTAACGTTAGCGATCGATTGCCATTTGGGTTTGCTGACCATGGGGGTGTTGAGGCAAACAGAGAGAATCTGTCTCGAGGGAGCATACTGAATCAGAGCTGGGGTTTTAAATGGTGAACTCTGCACCACCTCTGCACCAGACTATTTGCTTTAGCTGAACTGGCACGTTGAGGGCGTGTGTTTTGGAGTAGAGGTCAAAGGTTAATGGGCGTGTCATCTCAACAGATCTTGGGTTGGGAGACTTGTAAGAAGTAGGTTGAGATTACTCTCATCTGCTGAAAGGGTGGCGAGACATGGCACAGATTTATGGTGGATGCAATTGGCTGATGGTGACAGATAGCTAAAACTCTAGGTTTAAAAATGGCAACCATCTCTTTGGCATCCTGTAATATGTATTTTATTCACCTCTGAAAATGAACTAAATTTCACCGGCAGTGTTTCACTTGACACTTTTTCAGTGTTAACGATAAATTTGAATCTGACAAGCTGAAATTGATGGTTATATTTAAGCCGTACTTTAAATGTTAGAGACTAAATAACCTGTGTGAAATTGCTAGATACTCAATCATCATTTCTTTCCACAGAAACTACGTTATTCCTTGATGTGCACTGCCAATGACTGACAAAATGAGCTCCCAAAATGAATGCCATTTGAGGAAACGCTCACAACCTGCCTTTAGCACTTGGCAAATTCAGTTTAGTCAAAGCTCAATGCTGGGAGCCTTTGGCATTCAAAGTAAGCTTTATTGAGATACATCTAAACCAAATTCAAGTGGCTATGACAAAAAATTAAACCCCTAGTACTAATTGCAAATTGCAGGTGCCGCACAAGTGAGCATAGGTGAGCAATAATGGGTGAGATTCACATCAGGTGAGGGGCTGTGTTGATGGCCTTTCTTTAATATGCCTGCATGGCACAAAACTGAAAATGCTTAAATGTCAGGGCAAAGCAGAATTGCCATTTTACATTCAATACAAGACATCTTCAAGAACAACAACGTCGTGCAGGAAAGATGAGGAAATTCACAAGCTGCTGTCCATTAGCGCTGATGCTGGAGTCATGAGGCAAAGGCATGGGCATACAACCAACACACTGAAGCTGTGCACAGGGAGCTGCTGTTTTGTATTCTTTGCGGTTTTCCTGTATGTTGCGCTCCACTCTTTCATTAGTGTTGCAAGATGCAACCCAGCACATGCAGTAGCAATACAAAAATATGCACTGCGCATCTGCATACATACCCCACCTCCTGCACTGCAAGCTCAACCCTTTCACCACCCACCCCTTTATCTCTGAGGATAATTGTTGCATCATAATGCGGAACTCTAGGTTCGCAAACATTCTGATCACATATTGTGACCTCAACAGGTTTTAAACCACCCAGAGTATTTACTGCATGTGGGAACATCTCTCACCCATGCAATGTCGGCCTGTGAGCTTCATATCTGAACACTCCAATCCGTTTGAAATCTGTTCCTGATTGTACATATATTTCCTGGAGGTCATGTGAGAGGACAGCTCTATTCTTTGCAACTGCGTGATAGAAAAAAACTGTGCTCTTGCAAACCATCCCTGTTGTTGTAGTTGCACAGCACTGTCAACTCTTTCTGAAGAGTACTTCTCCTCAGGGAGAACAGAAAAGCGTGTAATTCCTGCCAGATTTAGACCTGGCCACAATAAATATTTTATAGCGGTCGGCCATTTTAACTGCCTATTGACTACAGGACAGGGGTGTTGGAGTTGGGGTGTAGTTCGGAGTGGGCTTATTGATTCTGCTGTCCAGCCTTGGCAATCTGCATGGCCTAATTTAACTGGGCTGCTTTTAGGGCAGTTTAGCCTTTCAGTGGACGAAGGGAGAGGATGTGTTTCCAATATCCTCCTTAGAAGAAATTGAAGAAAGGTGGTAGTGGTTGTGGGGGTGGTGGAAAAACGGAGAGAGAGAGAGAGAGAGAGAGAGAGAGAGACTGAAAGGAGGATTATGAAATTGCTTACCTCACTGTTCAGAAAGCAGTAAAACACAGATACAAAAAAGCCCTGTGGGGGAGAGAGAGAGAGAGAGTTAACCATCTAAAGACATAAACAGCATCTCAGCTTTGATCATACACATTGATCATACACATTCATTTGAACTCCAGTCCACTATAAAAGGTAGTGAAATCCCCACTTAATGAAATCAGAACAATGGCAGTCTGTAGACAGTCGTCCCTCTTAGGCCTGTGTTTGATCTTATGGCTCTTTATCTGACTAATGCTGATTCCCCCTTTCAGACACAATCACACATCCCTATGGCCATGTCTTGTAGAGTCATACTGTACATTTTCATTGGGGAGTGTGGTTGAAAGCAAAAGCAGTGAGCCAGCCTCAGGCTAACTTACACGGGTGAAGTACTGAATACCAATACACATGTATCTGCCAGTACTCATGCAATATGTGCATTAATTAACAGGTGGCACTGGGAGTGCATCAATGTATTAGGTCAGTGGGTCAGTGGGATTTTACACTTTTACAAGCCTTGAGGACTTGGGGCCGAATTCTCTAAGCCCTTTTTACACACTTTTCAGTTATGCGCATTCTCCCATTCCCGCTTCTGTCACACCCATAGCGAGCAAGGTCGAAATCAAGGCAGCCTTATAAAAGAGGCGTGATTTTAAAATAGAACCAGACTGATCCATCACCTCGTTAATTTAGGTTGATTTGAAAACGTGGAAGGTGGACTTTCCCATTTACCTTCTGAATGCCATTTAAATCCAGAAAGAAAACAAACTAGTCTTTGATTTTGAAAATGTAATTTGCAAGCAAGGCGAACTGAATAGCAAATGACCTACATGGTGTGTCATCACATAGCCTAACAAAGAACTGACTTTACAAAATGTCACTTTTGCTCTGAAGTTTGTTTATAAAGAGTCAAGACGTGCTTGAGGTGTTTAGATTCATAATTAAAGGATAATTCCGGTATTTAGCACTGAACTAGAGTAGTCCACACAGAAATTTTGACGATGGGTCCTGTCTCGACTTTCTGACTCGTTTTGAATCGCCTTTGACTGTTCAGAGTGGCTGGCATGCACAAACATGTCCTTAAAACAACATTCGTTAACATTCGTTTTCAAAACTGTGCAACTCACCTAGTGGTTAGTGGTGTTCGTTGATTATTAAAAACAAATATATCGGCGCAATGTATGATTTCAATCTGTGTTATTTGCTATCATGTAACTATTTTTTCAGATACCTCACAACCGCATATAAACTTCCGCTCAATATTTGAGTCTGAAGCATAGACAGTAAAAGACACACCAAAAACAACCAAATGTAAACAGACCTTCCGGTAGCACAGTAATGAGTGCAATGAGTCTTCCAACAGAAATCAATGGGATTTTACAAAATGCTAAATAAAACACGACAGAAACTGTATTTCGCTACACTACTTGTTTTGGAACATCAACAAACATCACTAACCACTCAGTGAGTTGCACAGTTTTAAAAACGAACGTTAAGGGTTGTTTTAAGGACATGTTTGTGCATGCCCATAGCCAGCCACTCTGAAACAGTCAAAGGCGATTCAAAGCGCGTCAGAAAGTCGAGACAGGACCCATCGTCAAAATTTCGGTGCCGACCACTCTAGTTCATCCAAAACAAACCAGAAAAGGGACTCAAAGTGCTAAATACTGGAATTATCCTTTAACTCACTGTTGAGAAAGAAAGTCAGCTGCTTCTCAAAATTTAACAGTGGTGGAATGTAACGAAGTACAAAACGAAGTACATTTCTACAACACCATTGTTCCTTTTTACGATACATTTTATGGTCAGATTTTTTTTCTCTCTGACAAACACGTTTGTTTTACCAGGGGGCGGGGCATAGGCGGAGTTTGACATTCGAGCCAGGGGGGGCAGACAAAAAAAAATAAAAAATTGTAGCAGCTGGCCTGGCCTACCACTTGGGGAACACAGCATGAGCACATGGAGAAAACAAACATGCTAAATAAAGATATATATATAATTACATTGTAACAATTTAACAATTCCTCCTTATGAAATCCAATGCAGCACGGTTCTCTTGAAACGCAATAGACAGGGGTGTCGCCTAGCAGTTGAAAACATTCGGGGCTTAGCCCATAGAGTCTGGTTGCTGCTCACTTTTGATAAATTAATCCACCGCCTCTAGCCTCATTTGTGCCACATTGATTGAATATTTTGTACAATCATATTTTGTCAATTAAATAATGTAATGACCTGTTGCCATCTTGACATTTCTGTTTGCTATTAAAAACGAACTATATAGCCTAGTGTAACGGATGCTAGCTAGCTGTGCTTGTGGAACTTTGGTAAACCTCCGACGCCTCAAGAGTGCTGCTGGCATGCGAGCCACCTAGCAGAGTGGAGTTTTAAATAACAAGATGCATCGGTTCATGTATGCTTAGCTTAAGGAGAACGATACATTGAAAACTCAAATTCTACAAAGGCAAAGTAAGTAAACTCCAAACTGTAGGCTATTGAGTGCAGGGCAGACCTAAATCATGGAGAGAACTCCAAGAATCAAAGGAAGTGTTCACCTACAGTCTGATGCCTCTCCAAACACAGAAACGAAGCGCAATCACGCCATTACGTTAAGACATGTTAAGAAAAAAATATTCATATTTTGCTGTAATCCAATGACACGAAAAAAAGTAATTCACAGTGATCAGTAGGCCTAGATACACAAAATGGGTCATCTAGCCAGGCCTACGCGCGTCACATTCACCAGCCAGTTCCAAACAGGTGAACAAGGCTTCGTCACTTTGTTGTTTAAACAAAGTGGTATAAAAAGTCCAAATCTACACACAACGCAAAACCAATTAGTAAGCTGACAGGACATTTATATACATAGCATTTAGGCAACCTTTATTGCAACCTTGGCACAGCAAGATGTCCATACTAGTGCAACAGTAATTTTCATTTTTTGCGTCCTGCATGCCTCATCAGTTTGGCCGTAATGTCGCTTTCGATGTGAAGGATCGCAAGAAAAGAAAACCTGGCTGCTCCCATCATCAACCGCAGCCCGTTCCTTATATTGTTCTTTTGTGTTATTTAAATTATTTTCAAAATATCTGGTCATGCCAGACGTATTTCACTAATTTTTGAAACAATGCAATTACCAGAATAGCAACCCGCGTATGGGGCGGGGTTGCTATTCTGGAGCGCTACGTGCCCAGCTTCTAAATCTTTGAAACATAAGCTTCTAGTCTAGACCAGGCAAAGCGTGAGCTTGTAGCCATCTGCATTCGGTAGGCCATATTCACCAGACCCATGGCTACACTGGACATGCAACTGTGTTTCTCTGTCTGTTATCTGCAGCGTTAGGGCCTCCTCTCCGATGAGATTGCTATCCGCGGTTCAGCGAAGTTACAGGCTATGCCCATGCTTCTGTCACACGTCTGATCATTTGCGGCACAAATGAATGGTAGACTATTATAGAACCGCTGGCCGAAAAAAAATCTTAATTCTTAATTGTGTGTGATCAAATAAAGAGGCATAGCCTACAATTGGGGGGTAGAAATGTCTATTCAATGTCTATTCAATGTCTATGTGCGTCTGCGGAAGTGAAACTGAACCTAATCATAGACACCTTTCTCAGCAACTTTTCTGTTCAATCAGCAGAATTGGCATTACGATCCACCAGACGTTTCCCTGGTCTACCCCGTTAAACTTCAGGCTCTCGTGTTTTGCTGAATGATATACTCAGCAGATCACCCTAGTAGATAACCAGAATTACAGTCTCTAGAATTGTAGGTCAGAATGTAAACTGGGCCACAGATGGTAAGCACAATTGCATTAGCTTAAAACTATCTTGTCGAGTATAACCTAAAACTAGCTTAATTAAAATGCCACAGCCCATACTAATTTTTCTTTTAGAATATAGATATTAAGAGAATAAATCATTATGCAAATACTTTTACTTTTAATACTTAAAGTACATTTAAAAGCAGGTACTTTTTACTTTTACTTAAGTAGGGTTGTCATTGTGGTACTTTTACTTTTACTAAAGTAAATATTTCTCTGTGTATTTGTACTTTTACTTAAGTACTGAGATTCAGTACTTCCTCCACCACTGAAATTCAATCAATTTATCTATAACAAAGCTGTCTGACATCTGCAGTTTCGAATACAGACTGGCATAACAATATCAGCCACCATTACAAATGCATCAGAGATGGGAGAATATAAACAATGCTGTTCGACAATAGTGCAGGTGTCTGGATGACTTTGGTAAAGTTGGAAAGAAATGGACAAATTCCAACGAAGTAGGCTATGGGATGCTGACTTCATGTCAAGTTAAAACTGAAGATGCACAGTCGGTAAGCTCCAATACCCAAACCTGGTGATTATAACAGGGTTTTCCCTATTTAACAATGTAGCCTCATTGACAAGGTATTATCAGGAAATATGCCAATGTTGTGACAATGTAATGGGAAGAAGAGGCTGTAAGTGGTTTGTACTCTGAAGTGAAGTGAACTAGACAAAGTTTTGCAAAAAGGAGCAACTAGTTTTAATAGAAAGCAAGAGCAGGCGTTTCAGCCATCTGGCTATTCACAATGCCCACTGCAAGCATTGAGATTGGCAGCTCTGTAGTTTGTCTGTCAGAAGGAACTTTCTTCATTTGTCTTTTCTTGTTCTTTTCTCTTCTTTGGGTAACACCCTTCCACTATCAGTAAAAGCTCCCTTGCTATATCAACAACTAAACTTATTTCATGAATGTTATTAATGGGGATGTGTATCAACTTGATACTTCTCTTTGTGATAGCGTGATAGTGAGATGTGTTGGAGAAGATGGATCCAATTTGAGGTGTAACAGCACAGTTCAGAGGTTACTCTGTGTGGGTTGAATCAACTTGATACTTCTCTTTGTGATAGCGTGATAGTGAGATGTGATGGAGAAGATGGATCCAATTTGAGGTGTAACAGCACAGTTCAGAGGCTACTCTGTGTGGGTTTATAGCACAGGGGTCCTTTTTAACAAACACCAAGGAGAGGAGAGAGAGAGAGAGTGACAAGAGAGAGAGAGTGTGACAAGACCAACCTGGACTAAAGGAGAACTAAAAAAGCTGATATGTGCTTAGTCAAAGGCTAGGACTGGGCGATATATCGATATAAAAGATATATCGATATATTTTAAAATGCGATATGGAATTAGACCATATTGCATATATCGATATAGTTCAAATTTGCGCCGTGATCCTTGCTCCATGCAAGCCGCTGACCCGAGCTCTCTGCACTGCCGTGAAACTGCACGCTACTTTTCTCATATAAATATATTTATTTCAGAAAAAGATTGGCCTATTTTATTTTATAGGCTATTTTTATTTAAGATATTTTTTTTATTTAAATGTGCACCTTACGGAGCTTTGATTTCAAAAAAGGCACTCCAGTTTTATGTTTACATTTTATTGTTATTTGAGTAGTGAGTTTTCAATAAAACTACTCATATTTGACTGAACATTTAATTTTACAGCTCTAACTTTGCGGAAAAAATATCAGGATATATATCGTATATCGATATTCAACCTAAATATATCGGGATATGACTTTTGGTCCATATCGCCCAGCCCTATCAAAGGCCATGGTGAGCTTGGGTTCCTTGTCAGAAATGGGAAACCAGCCTTCAGAAAGTAAAAGTCCTGCCACATATTTGGTCCAACTAATCAGTAAACCAGCTGACATTTTGTAGAGCACTACGCTAAAGTCGAATACATTTTCATTACAACTTATCTACATTGATTTTGAACATTTCAATTGGAAACCCTCTTTGAACAGACTGAAAGGGTCTATCTGTGCTCCTTGTGAGAGTACTCTTGGTTTTCTTTATCAAGTGACTTGGCAACTTTGAAACTCTGAGTGCTTTACAAGTGTTTTCAAAAATATCCAAAAGAAAACAGCACATTACTACCACAGCAAAGTGGTTTGGTGATTGGCCTTTTCGTTGGTGCTACTGTACCTGGAAGGACTCTAGAAAGGAGTTGAAGTAGATGAAAACGATCTGGGAGATCTCGTCTTCACCCGGGTTGACAAAGAACAGCATGTAGGTGATGCCCAGGAGCGGCAAGAGTACTAGAGTGGCCTTCACAGCTTTCCTGTTGGGGGAAAAGACACAGGAGAGTTCACATTTGGGACTCTTTTTGTTGTGAATAAACAGCTGATGGAATTTGGTTGCATATGTACTGATGCTAAGATATGTTATATTTAGCTGGATAGCTAGCCTTTTGACATAGCATACACAAGTAGATAAGCAACAAACTACTGTTAAAAACAAAAAACAAAACACGTTTGACCACTAGGCACTTTACATCTTTTTATGTTTTTCAACACTTACAAAATTAGGAATTGTTACAAGACAAGAGTCGTCCTGACTGAAATAAATGCAAAGCCTGCCACAATAGAAAGTAATATATATATTTGATATGCTGTCTGAAAAGTGAAATTATTACTTTGGCTTTGGTGAGCCAACCAGCATTGTGGTCAGCTGACAACATGCAATTCACAGCATACTGGGTGTCATGGAAAACTATGACCAGTGCCAAAGTGATACTTTATGCATAAGACAAAATCACATTATAACAGTCTGACCATTAGCAGCATCATCCTCACACTACTCAGCAGGGAAGAAGAGGAACACAGGTGCCCACCATCTGTGACATGTTTTAGACCAAATGCTTACCCATCTCCCCAGATACAGTACATACTTACATGCATACAGTATGCGTGCGCGCGCACACACACACACACACACACACACACACACACACACACACACACATTGACCTGGATAGTTAATGTTACCCATGTCTAAATATAGTTCACATTTGAGCTGAAGTATTTGTGTGTTTGTTCCTTTATGTATGAATGTGTGTAACGTGTACATTATGATCTACTCATCTCCAGCTTAAAGAGATCCATATGATTGCCCCACTGTGTTCTATGATGATGATGATGATCTTTGTTCTGTAATTATTCAGTTACGTGAAGCATTTATGAATAAGAAATAAATGTGCTTTTCCTGCACCTTTCACTTACACTTAACTGCGTTTCAGAAGCGCACCTATAACTTCAAGACAAGAGCATGCAGATTTGACAGGAGTTTTAAAATTATTTATTCCCTGTTTCTTTGGTGCCACTCCCAATGATTGTAGTTTTGTTTTAGACGTCAAATCCTATTTTAATCAGAACTCACTGTGGTCCTATTGTGTGTGTTTGTGCTTGCCTACAAATCTAGAATTACTATGTCACAATTCATGTGTGTGTGTGTGTGTGTGTGTGTCAAGTCAAGTCAAGTCAAGTTTATTTATATAGCGCATTTAATACACAGAGGTCATTCAATGTGCTTTACATAAACAAAACCAAACAATAATAACAAATAAAAGCATAGAAGGGCAATATAGTCAAAGAATCGTTAAAAGGTATAGATCATAATAAAAAGAAAACATAAAACACAAGGTAAAATCATTTAAAAATAAAGAATAATTAGTAAGCAAAAACAAAGGCAAAAGTAGTAAAAAAAGTAATAAAAGACAAGGTAGAATAATTATCAAGGCAGATTCAGAATTTGTAATTCAGTTAGCAGAAAGCATCAGTTAGCAGAAAGCATCTGAGAACAGTTTGGATTTAAAACTGGCTACAGTTGGGGCCTTTTTGATGTCATCCGAAAGTTGGTTCCACAGCTGAGCCGCATAGCAGCTAAAAGCTGCTTCACCATGTTTAGTTCTAACTGTAGGTTTTACTAGCAGGTTTTTCACCTGGGACCTGAGAGGACGAGAAGGTGTGTACTGCTGAAGCATGTCTGACAAGTATTTAGGTCCTGCTCCATTTACTGATTTATAAACAAGCAATAGTGCTTTAAAGTCAATTCTGTGACTTACTGGAATGTTAGAATCCTAGCTGCTGCATTTTGTATCACCTGAAGCTGTTTAATAGTCTTTTTAGGAAGGCCTGTGAACAGTCCATTGCAGCAATCAACCTGTGTGTGTGTGTGTGTGTGTGTGTGTGTGTGTGTGTGTGTGTGTGTGTGTGTGTGTGCGTGCGTGCACAAAATCACACCTGTGTGTATGCCTGCCTGTCTGTATGTGTGCATGTCTAAACTTCTATTCCTGCACAGTCATTCTTGATCCATTAAAGGCATTTCCTGCATAAAGGCAATCCTGCGGTAACACACACTCAAGTAATAACACACGGCTGCAGATTACAGCACACATATCACTGAAAAATTACTTCAACAACTACAACACACTGCATTTTATATACCACTTTTTAAGGCACTCAAAGCACTTTTAAAGTGAAGGGGGAACCTCACTAACCACCAATGTGTAGCACCCACCTATAAGTAAGGGATAATGTATAGAACGCCGGTCATTATTGGAAAAATAGGTCAAACAGGGCAAACCGGATCACGACGCGCAGCGGAGGGGTCTGTTCCGCCCTGAAGGGACTTATTTTTCCATTAATGACCGGCATTCTATACATTATCCCGCTTATTACACGGCTACTTGCCAAAACGAAACAATAAACTCCCCACAACATGACTCTTTAGCCTACATAGCCTAGGCTATAGCCTATTTGTTACCGTTCATCGTGGCTTTTGCTGAGAAACAAATAGTTCGCAACAACACACGCTGAACTTGAATCAAACATTCTTTAGAACACAGCTGATCAACCGTCTGCTTTTTTTACTTTTGAACAGGGCTCCGAACCGGTAAAGGAACGAAAACGAAAACCGAAAACGAACGGAATTTTACGAGGAGCAGAAAACGGAAATGAAAACAAAATGGTCTTCAACTGTTCCGGAACAGAAACGTTATTCTGAAATCCACAAAACCGGTTAATAACGTTTTTTTTCCGTTCTCTTTCGTGCTCTATTTTATAAAATTTCACAAAAGCATATCCTATGTCAGGGAGACTATTTCCGGTTGTGCGAAAAGCAAGCCCGCATCTACACTGTTAATGTGAGCTTCGGATCTTAGGCCAGCTCGTAGCGTAGGCTACTGAAACTGATTTGGAAATTGTTTGTAGCCTATGCGTAATAGCCTATTTTGCCTGTCCACGCCTTGTCGTTTTAAAGTCGGGATTTGATATGTAGAAGAGTTAAACGGGAAATTTGAGATAGGCCTTGTCAGCAACAGACAGGTTCGTTTATAAACAGGGTTGGAATTATAGCGCAAGCCTTTGAAGATCTCCATATGGATAAAACTTAGGCTACACCAGGTAAGGAGTTTAGCACGTATCCAGAAATATTTTTGATAAGAAATTATTTATAGACATAGGTTAGGCCTACAGTAAGTCTGTAGGCTATGGGATGGATAGCCCATCTGAATGTTTTCGGATGCCGCCTGTGATTTATTTTTGGGCATAGCTACGGTAAAATCAAGGCTAGGCTAAATCAAGCGGAAATAATGAGTACGTCTATTCTAAGTGGGCAGCCGTGGCCCACTGGTTAGCACTCTGGACTTGTAACCGGAGGGTTGCCGGTTCGAGCCCCGACCATTGGGCCGCGGCTGAAGTGCCCTTGAGCAAGGCACCTAACCCCTCACTGCTCCCTGAGTGCTGCCGTTGTAGCAGGCAGCTCACTGCGCCGGGATTAGTGTGTGCTTCACCTCACTGTGTGTTCACTGTGTGCTGTTTGTAAGTCACTAATTCACCGATTGGGTTAAATGCAGAGACCAAATTTCCCTCACGGGATCAAAAAAGTATATATACTTATACTTAAGGTAAAGTCCACTAAAATAGACTTGATAGGCCCGCCAAACACTGCCGGAACTTTAAGAACGAACGATATTTTGCGTTCCGAACCGGTTCAGGACAGATATGTTGGTGGCGGAACGCATGCAAGAACGAAAACGTTAAACATAGGCCTACCTGAACCGTTCGGAACGGAACGTTTGAAAAATAATTTCGTTTTCAAGCCCTGCTTTTGAATGAAGTTCCAGTAGTTGCGGAGTGATATGAAAGACCTGAATTAGAAGCACAAACTCCGTTGCCATTTACAGCGGTCATTATTTTGAGGTCCTTTAGTCGAAAATAATGACCGCTAGAACTTTGGGAAATCCCATTCAAGTCAGTGGAGCGTTCTACTTGCATTGTGAAGAGCCGTGTAATAAGCAATCTATAAAGGCTGCAGGCTGTTTTGATAACAGTATATCACTGTATAACAATATAATAATAATAATAATAATAATAATAATAACAATAATAATAATAATAATACAAATAATCATAATAATCATAATAATGTTGGTTATATAGGTGTGTGTGTGTGTGTGTGTGTGTGTGTGTGAATTCTGTGATGCAGAGTGATGTGTGGTGAATGCTGTGTAGATGTGTTATGCAACTGGGCTCTTTCAGAGGCAGCTGTGGTGTTTTACACATCCATCCCACCTGCCATTTTGTGCCGTCACTGCAGGCAATTAAAGAGAGTGATTAGGTGGGAGGTAACGCTAGCAAGAGAGAGAGAGAGAGAGAGAGAGAGAGGGAAAGAGAGAAAGAGAGAGAGAGAGAGAGAAAGAGAGAGAGAGAGAGATGGAGTAAAGGGTTATGACTGCCATAGCTCACTGACTGACTGCTGTGTTAATGCAATTACCACACATGACGGCACCTTACCGGTGGGGGAAAGAGAGAGTTAGAGCGAGAGACAGACAGATAGAATGAGACAGACAGAAAACAATCAGGGCTGACAAATGATGCCATTACACTACACAGGAGGAGAATCTGATTATCAATTCCTAATTAGTGGCTGTGAATGATAAATTGAACACATCCTGCCATTACGCTAGTTAAATAATATCATCAGAAAGTCACACTTACTGATCACACGACAACTGTCAGGAAGGGGAGGGGGATAATTAGGAGGTTTAGCGGAAGAAATGAATGGCATTCTCAGAGGGAATGCATAAATGTGCACAGCAGACTAATATGCAAATCTCCTCAGGGTATTAGCACTCACAGCCAATACGCACACACACACACACACACACACACACACACACACACACACACACACACATGGGACTAAATAACCCAAAGTTGTTCACTGTTCACAAACATGCCTACACATACACTGCTTTTTTTTTTAATTTCCACACACACACACACACACACACACACACACACACACACACACTAAAGCTGCAACCTTAACTTCTCTGCATTTTCGCCGGCAGTCACGATAGGGGTGGGTGCGGTAGAGTGATATGGTAGCACACACACACACACACACACACACACACACACACACACACATACTACTTGCAATGTTATTCAGTGTTCAATCAGACTGACACTCTCACCTGTACTGAATGGTCTCTGATGTCGTTGAGGCTCTGAGCTTGGTCATCAGGATTCTGACAATGTTGAAGAGAAAAATGAAGTTGATCTGTGAAAGAAAGAACAGATTTCATGAAAGAGTAGATTCACGCACACACACCCCACACAAGCACACAAACACACACACATACCATCAACTACTTCACTGTCAGCAGATGACTTTGCAACATTTTTCACTGAAAAAGTTGCTAAAATAAGTGCTCAGTTTGATGCACCTATAAGGAGGGCTTTGCCTTGTGTTAGTATGACAGCATCATTGGACTCTTTCTCTCCTCTTGATGAGGAACCAGTCTCTCAATTGCTTCAGCGAAGTCGTCCAACAACATGTCCATTGGATCCTGTCCCACCCACTCTTCTACAGTCTATCTCACCCGCTGTTCTACCAGCAGTCACACATGTATTTAATGCTTCACTCAGTTCTGGAATAGTTCCTTATTCTTTTAAACAGGCTAGGGTTACACCTCTGCTAAAGAAAAGTAAACTTAATCCAACTGAGTTGAAGAACTACAGACCTGTCTCCCTTCTTCCTTTGTTGTCAAAGGTTTTGGAGAAAGTGGTCTTCAAGCAAGTTTGTGACTTTCTTCATCAGAATGATCTACTAGACCCTATGCAGTCTGGTTTCAAGAGTGGTCATTCTACTGAAACTGCTCTTCTGTCTGTGACTGAAGCTTTGATAGTAGCTAAGTCCTCTGCTCAGTCATCAGTATTAATTCTACTAGATTTATCTGCAGGGTTTGATACTGTTAACCATGCCATTCTCCTTTCTATACTATCTGAACTGGGAATTTTTGGAAAAGCTCTTGACTGGTTTGAATCTTACCTTAAAGGGCGTTCTTTCAACGTGTCTTGGCAGGGACAGCTATCTAAGTCTCATGACCTCACCACAGGTGTGCCTCAGGGATCAGTATTAGGACCCTTGCTTTTCTCTATTTACACCACTTCCTTAGGTGAGACCATTCGCTCCCATGGATTTGACTATCACTGTTATGCAGACGATACTCAACTTTACCTGTCTTTCCCACCTGATGACTAGCGTTTCCCACCGGATTTCTGCATGCCTTAAGGATATTTCAGCCTGGATGAAAGATCGGCACCTTCATCTTAATCTCTCAAAAACAGAGTTTTTGGTGTTTCCAGCTAAAACAGCTATTCCCCAACAGATTAACATCCAGCTTGACTCAACTTCACTGACCCCAACTAGATCGGCACGTAACTTGAGCGTTGTAATTGATGACCGACTTAACTTCTCTGAGCATGTAGCTTCTATTGCAAAATCATGTGGGTTTATGCTTTACCATTACCATTACCATTTAACATTAGGAAGATCAGACCTTATCTGACACAAGATTCCACACAACTTCTTGTTCAGACCATGGTCATC
>NC_055959.1:13069432-13074432 GCF_018492685.1 Alosa sapidissima | reverse complement strand
TATACATGCAAACGTGTCCTCCAAGTAGGACAAAGTACAGTGAAGTAATTTTACACCCACTCAAAACTAGTTGTGTCTCCCTGACAGAATAGACCGTAAATGTTCTGTCTGCCCTCCGATCAGAGAAGTCTAGAACTGTTCCACACTGTGATTGGGGGCATCTTAAGTGTAAAGAACCTTGCAGAGACGCAAAATATTCTTTAAAAGTCATACAGTATGTATGCACATGGACGGATTATGAACTTTTGGGCCCCTGGGCCCAGATGTATTAATGCCCCCCCACTAATTGTCGCATGTGTAAAATTTAAATTTCTTTGATGTGATTTCCTGTATTCTAGTGCATTTTGGGGATGGCCAATACTAAATTCAATCAGATTCATAGCCTACATTCTGATTTGTTGACATTGAGGCAATGATTCCATGCAAAGGCTTGGGCTTCAGGGCCCCTGACCCCTTGGGCCCCTGGGCCTGGGCCCGGTATGCCCGTGCAGTAATCCATCCCTGTGTATGCATATGTATTACAGATGGTTCCCTGCTGAACACTCAGCTTTTAACAGAACTCATCATGAACTGCCCATTCAGATACTCTGGCAGCACAGCACATCTCAGTGATCCTCATCACTGCGCTGCTAAATTCAGTGCCGGAACACTCAAGGGTGATGGTACCTGGTGCCCGGAGGCAATGTGGTGTTTGGCTTTAAGAGCTCTTATAAATAATAAACTGTGTGTGTGTGTGTGTGTGTGTGTGTGTGTGTGTGTGTGTGTGTGTGTGTGTGTGTGTGTGTGCGTGTGTGTTTGTGTTGAGGGAGGGGGTGGGTGGTGTCTGTGTGTGTGGGCACTCATGCATTGAGAGTGTATGTCTATGTGAGAAAGAGAGTGAGACAGCACTGGTAAAGGCCACTGAGCCTGTGTATGCCTGGCTAAACTGTGCTGCCACCCATGACGCTGTGATACACGCTGCAGGTAAACAGCCGAGCTGCTCATCCTCGCAGCTGGGTTCACGGGCTCGGGTCTCATCTGAGCTTTTATTCTATTTGTATTTCTTTATTTGACTCCAGATAGCATACAATACAATACATAGCAATAAATATAGCATCTCTATGTAAACATGAGCTTATACTCGCTAACTGGGCAGTCAAAAAGGGCAGCACATTAGCATCCCTGCTCCGCAGTTCACATTAATAATACTGCCACTCAGTTGCTACCACTCACCCAATTGTATTGCAGCTTAATCGGGGGTTTCACTTTCTAAGCATTGATTCTTGGCAAGAATAAAGAAATCACAGGATTCATTTTTTACCTTTGTATCAACCTACATATTTTACTACTTTACATGTCAGGATTAATTTCCTCTTGCATCCTGTGATTCTGCAGTCTACTGTATAGATGTGCAGTGCACTCCAGTTATTTAGAATGAAAATGGCAAAAGTAAAAACTCTTGCTTGTGCCCGTTTGTGTGAAGGAGTAGGAGAGAGACAGAGAGAGAGAAATACTGGCATATTTCCACACTTAGCATAAGAGTGAGTCTCTCTCAGGTTAAGTTTCAGCTCGTGATCCTAGCACCTTTAATCCACCAGAATCGTATTATAAAACCCTCCCCACTCGACCTGTCTGGACACTTCAGCATCACTAGAGGATTAAGGACACACCCACACACACACACACAGACAAACACACGCATACATGCACACACACACACACACACACACACACACACACACACACACACACACACACACACACACACACACAGACAAACAGACAAACACAATCACACACACACACACACACACACACACACACACACCAATACAGAAGTCTAACAGAAAAAACTTCGCCAAAATCTAAATGCCAAAAAGTAATTGCTGAACAAAATCACCACACAAACAAATCTAAAACTCAGACCGTTAAATCACCCGAGGTTTCAAGGGAGATTGAACCTAGTCCAGTGAGAGTCTACCCACACGGCTGCTGCTGGTCTGGGTGCTCTGTGCCTCTGCGCTGCTTTCTCCCCCGGCCGTGCTAGTGCAGCTGGCTGAGGGTCTGTTTACGCAAGCTTAAGAGTGATCGTATTTTAAGAGCTTCCTCCGCCTTCGCACCCCGCTCGGCAAATATTTCATCCTCATCACCTAATCATGCTTTTCTAACCTCTCCGGCTGATAGAGTTTAGAGTGCGAGATTGCATTTGCGCGTGTCGGCAGACACATACACGTGCGCATGCCTTCACGCACACACACACACACATAAACTCCCATCCTCACATATTCAGACACAGACACACACACACACACCAACTGTCATCCTCACATACTCAGACACAGACACACACCTCCTCTGCTCTAACTTACTAATAAATGTATATTGAAGTGATGCCAGACGGTAGGATTCTAAACTCAAGATTCTTCCATGTCATCTAATCCAGCACGCGCTGGCCCAAAGCCAATGTAGACATGGCTGTCTTGCATTCGTCTGTCACTGAGGATCTGTTGGGTTCCTCTCACACTTTCTCTATTGCATTCTCCAACACTCCCCCACTCAGCCTTCCTCCATCATCACCACTTCATCTATTCATCTATTCATCCCTTGCTCTTCATCTCCTCTCCATTTCTCAGCTCACCTTAAGTCTTTCTTAACTCCGCACTGTCTCCCTGGTCTCCACGTTCTTCCTGCATCACAGTGTTTCCATTCCGTTGGCTTTTTGTCTAATCTCTTTAGTTGTCTCTTCCTTGGACCTCTTTGATACAGTAACTTTCAGGTTGCTCGTTCTTGTCTCTTTGGCCCCTTGTGTTTGTCGGTGCCTTCCCGGACCACTCTGGGATCTTTCAAAGTGTAATTCTGCTGCTTGTTATAGCCAGATTGGTTGAATGACCAAAAACAAAAACACTTTTTTGTGTGTGATGGTGGTTGGTTTAAAACAACAACAAAATGGAACTGAGATCCATTCTGTTGAATCACTCTATAGCCCGCAGACTCTCACCTCGGTCTCTATGTATTTCTACTCCCGTTTCTCTCTCTCTCTTTTTCTCTCTCTCTCTCTCTCTCTCTCACACACACATACACATCTGCATGCACGCACACACGCACGCACACACACACACACACTGACTCTTTCACTCTGTCTTTGTGTGTAACCCTAACAAGGTTTAGAGTGTGAACCTCCACACAGTTAATAAACACCCCTTTCCCTTTTCTCTCTCTCTTTCTGTCTCTTTCTTCCAATTTCTCCCTAAGCTTTCTGCTTTGGGCCTCTCACAATCTGTCATTCTGTGTAACTTTCTTCATTTTTCACTCTTCCTGTATTTGCTCACCCACACTCTTTCTCTCTTTCTTCTGTAGCCCCCTCTCTTTCTCTCTTTCTTACTCCCCTCTCTTCCTCTCTCAGTTTGGCTGTAAATTACTTGGGGCCGTAGGGCCATCTCTCCCCTTTCTGACTTCTGCTCCAATTAACTCTGACAAGTTATCAGGGCACTCACCCATTTGTCTGGCTGAGAGATATGGAGGCAGAGCCTCAAGACGAAAGAGACAGAGAGAGAAAGAGAGTGACAGAACTAAAAAGATGGAGATAGAGATAGAGATAGAGATAGAGAGAGAGAGAGAGAGAGAGAGAGAGAGAGAGAGAGAGAGAGAGAGAGAGAGAGAGAGAGAGAGAGAGATACAGTAATTACTATAGATGGACCACCACTCGGTGCTGCATGTATTATCAGAAAAATCAATCATGCATAAATCACACAACTGTTTTCCAATCCCCTAGTCCTGTAAACTTTTTTAGAAACTGCAAGTCTTGTATGGACTCCCCTTGGTTGCTCATTGATTGCTGAAGATTGTTGAAGATGTGCAAAGTGGAAAGGGAAAGAAAAGAACAAATAAACCAATGAGTTTATGTCGCAATTTGCGATAGAGAAAAACACAGTTATGGTAACTTACTAACAATAAGGATTTGCTCACAACACTCTAAATACATTGCACTGCTGTTTTGGTTGTCCCAAACTTTTAGATGATAGGCCTACGCATAGTCAAGGACTTTTTAACACCCGCACCAACCCCACTCGTCATGACGTGCCTTAGCCATGGGCGGATTATGAACTTTCGGGCCCCTGGGCCCAGATGTACTGTATTAAGGTATATGTGGGAGGGGGGGTTTGGGGGTCCTCCCCCATACATTTTTTAATTTGTTTGATGTGATTTCCTGCATTTTGGGGATGGCCAGTACTAAATGCAATCAGATTCATAGCCTACATCCTGATTTGTTGATATTGAGGCAATGATTCCATGCAAAGGCTTGGGCTTCAGGGCCCCCTGACCCCTTGGGCCTGGGCCCGGTAGGCCCGTGCAGTAATCCATCCCTGGCCTTAGCCCCAAAAAGGTTGAGAACCTCTGCTCTACGCATTAACTGAATCCCTGTTCCAAACAGTGTTTTATTTTTTTAAAATAAGCCTACAAGGGTACGCAAACAAGGCAACATTTTAAACATGTGTAGACCGTGACCATAGAGGACAATCTCTCACTGCTATCAGTGTCAGCATCACTGCTAAGAACAGTAGGTCTACGTCTTTTAACGTTACGGTTAAACGCCTGAACAATATTAAACTGCTGCTGTTGTTTTCTTTTCATGACTGAATGATTTAGGCTATTATCCTATGAATGAATGGAACGTTGTGTTTTTAAGCGCCAGAATTGACCCATCCAAAGCCACGTCCGAAAACCGCCACAGGTTAATCGTTATCATGACAATGCTACGTTTTCATATTTTACAGTGTATGGTTTCCATGCACACCATATTCCGGTTTTATTCGGAATAATGCCAATATTCAGATTGCACATGAGTCAATAAATAGGCTAGTTGTCACACAAGTTTTTTTATTTTATTGTTGTAGGCTAATATTGAATGATTTCACAAATAAAGCCATGAAAAAATTGTACGCACAGTGCGTACAGGATTACGCCTGCCGGCGCCACTGGGCCTGTGTGTACATGCTTGCGTGTTTGCATACTGTACGTGT
>NC_055959.1:13051932-13059432 GCF_018492685.1 Alosa sapidissima | reverse complement strand
TATATGGCATGAGAGACATGCTTCTTATGAGGAGAAGCAGATGAGAAAGAGAGGGGAAAAGAGAGAGAGACACTTTCTCTGAAAAGACAAGACTGATGTATCAGATAAAGTGGGGGTCTGAGACACAATAGGATGGGGGGAACAGAGAGTTGTGGACAGAGGAGTCCGGAAAAGAGAAAGAGAGAACCAGAGATGGATGGATAGATGGAGACAGAGAGAGGAATAGAGGGAGATAGAGAATTGAAGCTCAGCAGAGGATATGTTTTCTCCATTGGGGGTCTGCATTAATCAGTTATGGTTACTTTACACACACACACACACACACACACACAGAGCGTGAGTGCGGTGTGTTACTCAGCCAAAATGGCACACAGCTGCAGCAAAGACACCTCATGAGTTTGACGCCAGAGGCATACTCACATTTGGACACACACAGTCACTAAGACACACATAATGACCACACACACACACACACACACACACACACACACACACACACACACACACACACACACACACACACACACACACACACACACACACACACACAATCCTTCACTCAGCACTGACATTAACACCCACATACTCATACAACCATAGAGAATATAGATTCATCCTTACTAGATCTCTCTCTCTCTCTCTCTCTCTCTGCTCTCTGTAACACACACACACACACACACACACACACACACACACACACACACACACACACACACACACACACACACACTCAGGGTATCAGAGCAGAGCTGGCTGTGGGCCTAAGACACATGCAGAGTCCATGTGCTTGGAGGTCTGCTGCAGCTGCCTGCTGCTTCAAACACACACACACACACACACACACACACACACACACACACACACACACACACACACACACACACACACACACACAAACATAACATAAACAGTCTTTCACTCTACGTCAGTTCTGACATAAATAACTACTCAAAGGTCCTCCAAGAGAACGGGGGAGTTTGTGAGCTTCAAATTTGGTACGTTTTTTGATCATTCATCACAATTCTGGATTAGACTAGCATAGTAAGTGATTATATCATCAATTACACATTAAACAATGGCATTTAGTCTGAAAAAGGATCATACTGTACATTTGTCTGCAGAACATTACTGTAACGGCAAAACAGCAGTTCTCTCTCTCTCTCTCTCTCTCACACACACACACACACACACACACACACACACACATAAAACTGGCTAATATTGGCAAACCCCCATACTTCAGTCAGTGGAGCGTATTCTGCTGTGGGAATAAGTGCGCTGATCCGGTGATGGCATCTGGAACTGAATGGGAATGAGGAGCTGTTTCAGAACCCCCTGCTCTGCTCTGCGTCCCCCTGGGCCAGGCCTGTCTCTGTGTCCACCGGGCTGGGCTGGGCTGGGCTGGGCTGGGCTGGCTCGCGGCCCGCATCTGGTACTGTGAGAAAATTGACTATGTTTCACAGAGCCAGACTTCCAGCACACCAGAGGCCATTGGCACACAGCGCAGACTGGAGTATGAACTGTCTGAATCACTTATCACTAAAGACTGGACTAACATATTATTGATCCCACCTATTGATTAATTGATTGATTGATTGATTTCAGATTGACTGATTGAGCAAATGAGAGAGTGAATGACTGATTGATTTCCTTGATTTCAAAGGGAAAAATATTTTGTTTAGGGTTCCGCACTGTCAAGACTTTTTTTGTTGTGATTTTTTGTGTGTCTTTGTTGTGGATGATGCATTGAAGCATATGTTTGTATGGTCTACTTCCGTGTATATTTTATGTGGTATTTTGCAAATTTGCGATGCAGTGACTGGAGCCCAAGATGAACACCCCCCACCCCCCTCCCCCTCCGCTGGGGGACAATAAAGTATACTTGATCTCATCTTATCTTATCTTATCTTATCTTAAGACTGAAATTTATAACATCTAGACTGATACACATGTGTGCCCACAGATAAAAGACTCTCAAACGTCACACTGACCTATAAGATACGATGTCTACAGAATTCAGAGGCACTTGAAATGTGTCAGTGCTTACTGATCAAATTCATTATTATATCTTTATATGATAGCTGAAGTGGGTATAGAATCCCATCAGCAAACAATAGAGTAAGTATTTTATCCAGCGCTGTTCAGGGAGGCGTGAGCGAGCCATCCAGGCTAATCTCATTTGAACGTGTTCAGGTAGCCAAGCCTGGCGGCCGTCTTTGCATAACACACTGATAAAATCAGCCTCTTCATTATCACTCTAAACACTGCACTAAGCGTTCAAGTACTCCGAGAACCACAGAAAGTCCTCACAGCTTTGATTAGAGAGGAGTACAACTACAGCAATATTTCCGTTGAAGAATGAAGGCACGGTTAAGCGCTCTGATAGTCATCAGTCGGAGGATAGTTGATTAAACGAATCATGGAGCTTGGAAAGTACTGACAGTTGCTACGCTAATGTTTGGCTGAAGGACAGACAGTTAGGGGCTAATGAGATGGACACTATACGGTCCCGCAGAGATGGATGGCATGGATGAACAAACAGGATCAAAGCAACCTCTGTACTTATACCAAAAACTATTATTAATAACCAAATAAAAGATAGACAGATAGATAGATAAATATATAAGATAGATAGATAGATAGATAGATAGATAGATAGATAGATAGATAGATAGAGTGGGTATGTGTAAGCAGAAGAGAGGCTCCCGTTGCGGCCTGCGGGTTATTACGTAACCGGTACTCTAGCCACAGCCAATTGCTCTGGAGCGTAATGACCAGTCAGATTAACCTTGAGGTCCAATTCAAGAGGCCACTTCTGTTACTGAGGGCTGAGTCCTGTCTGACCACAAGCAGAGGAGAGAAAGTGGGGAGAGGAGGAAGATGCTGCGGAGAGGGGAAGAAAATAAAATCACAACAACAACACACACACACACACACACACACACACACACACACACACACACACACACACACACACACACACACACACTTTCTCCAGATATCTTATATCTATGTCACATATCTATTCGACATATAGGAACCGTGGCGAGTCTAGTTCCGTCTACTTCAAATCTCCAAATCTCACTGGCGGGGAGAAACTGTAATGGAGAGATGGCATCTTGGCCAGATTAATCGGGGCAGATTAATTCATGGATAATCTGCCCTCAAACCAAAACAGTTGTGTCGGCCCAATCGCAGTGTCCCGTAATCCCCAATGAAGTTTGCCATTATCAGAGAAAAAGGAGAATCTTCCCCAGCTATTGACCCTTCTTCTGTGTATGTGTGTGTGTGTGCGTGTGCGTGTGCATGTACAGTAGGCTTGTGTGTGTGTGTGTGTGTGTGTGTGTGTGTGTGTGCGTGTGCGTGTGTGATTGTGTGCTCTTAAAGGATAATTCCGATATTTAGCACTTTGAGTCCCTTTTCTGGTTTGAGTGGTGGACACCGAAATTTTGACGTTTGGTCCTGTCTCGACTTTTCTGACTCGTTTTGAATCGCCTTTGACTACTAGTACCTGAAAAGGGACTCAAAGTGCTAAATACCAGAATTATCCTTTAAGTGAGTGTGTGTGAGTGTTCTTAAGTGAGTATGTGTGTGTCTGTTTAGCTAGCTGCTGCCCACTGCTGTTTGGCAGCGTGAATAAAGTTAAAATCGATTGTCAGAATAATTCACAGAGTGCTCCTCTCCCGTATCCCCACTGCCAGAGGGGCAGCTGCAGCCAGGAAATCTAATCCCCCCCCCCCCCACACACACACACTTACACACACTTGTCCTTGAGATGTCACTGCTGACTGACCAACTCCGCAACCATCTCTCTACCATCTCATCACTCAGTGTGTGCGGGTGTGTGTAGCCAACTATTTGTGTTTCTCTGTGTCTGTGACCTACTGTATATGTGTGTGTATATATGCACTATGTATATGTGTGTGTGTGTGTGTGTGTGTGTGTGTGAGTGTGTGCGTGGGTGTGTGTACGTATGTGTGTGTGTGTGTGTACCTGCGTGTGGGCAAATTCACTTCAGTGACTTATACAAATGCACTGTGAGCATGGATGATCCCCTCCCTGCCTCCCTTCTATTAGCCTTCTTACGTGTGTGTGAACAGCAGTGGCAGGACAAATCAATCTCCCACACTGCTTTGCTGATGCCTGCTCACATGGTAACTGCTGGCTGTTTGCTGAAGTGCTGAGGCGCTGTCTTTCCTGAGTGCGACACCAGTGACCAGCGCACTGCACACATATGCAACCTGGGCGTGCGTAAAACACAAGTCCACGAAGGTTTGCTCATGGCTATGATAAAGAATGGGAGACTGAAGTGCCCTACAAGTGAAGCTTTAAATATATTTCAGAAGTCCGAAGCAACAAAAGTCATTGAATACTACAAGTTCCCCACAACACAATAGCCTATTCATTCGGCCTTTATGCCTTTATGTGCAAAATAAAACCAATCATAAATAAAGTAATAATTCAACAGAACATCAACATTTACATACTCAACTTCAGACAAACTAAGTCCTTCTACCTTGAAATAAAAGTACACAGTAAGGTGTAATGAATGGCTTACATCATTAAGAGGCCATAGCAGTGGTGGTTGTGGGTGTGTTTTAAGAGCAGCGATGCTCATAAGTGCTGTATTGCACTTCAAACACAGAACTGGCAGTACAAAATGCCAAGGCTGATTGAAGCTAAGAGGGTTGAGCTAGTCCTTCTGCCTCCTTAGCTACAGTATGTATATTGCCAAAGATGAACACCACGCACACAATTAGACACTTGAAAAACAACAAAACAACTAACAACTTATCACTTTCAATTTATTCTCACTTGTCACAATATGAAATTAATACATAGAATATGCAACTTGTATGCTTTTCTTCGGTGCAATCTTGATAAAAAGAAAGTTTGCTCAGTTTTGCTGATATAAACAGAAAGTACTCAGAGAGAAAAACATCTTAGCACACAAATCAATGCACTTGTGTGTTTACACATTATAAGTGAACCTGCATACTGTATTTGGAAGGCCAGAATGGGCAAATCAAAGCACTGTGTTTAGCTACTGCAGGTGCTCTGTCCTATTGTGATTGTGATTATCCACATCTATGATTGGTCAGTGAGCGTACAAGCCACCAATCACACTTACCTGAGCCGCATGAAGAGAATGAAGGCCACCAGGAGGGCTCCGAGCGAGATGCAGTGGCCCAGATAGTTTATGATCACTGCTATGTGGTAGTGAAGCTTGCTCTTGTTCTGAAAAGGAAAGACACACACATACAGAGGGAGCGAGAGAGAGACAGAGAGAGAGAAAGAGAGAGAGAGAGGTACAGAGAGGAGAGAAGATCATGAGTATACCAGCGGCACCATAACAGAACAGTTTTTCATTTAAGCCGATCTATCAGGAGTGAAGTTTAAACATCTGTGTTGCTCCGCCAAAACTCCTCTCTCTTGCTACAATTAGTCCTCTCCCGTTGACACACCAGATAGTTAATTACAGAAGCGTGGAGGAACAACTGCTTTTCTACGTCAACTCACAGGATCTTCTCACAGATATTGAGAGACATAAGACATGTGGGCACTCTTTCACATCTCATAAAAACCATACGACAACATGATAGGATGTACTGTACATTATAGTGACTGGCCTATATGCCCTATGATGATGATGTCTATGATGTCTAAACACACTTGCTGAACAACACATAATAAAGGGATTAATATGTGGTGGTCTCACATGAAGGGAATACATTCAATGCTGCCTTATCTATATCTTCAGATGCTATATTAAAAGCAGGGTTTGTTTTAAACTATGCAATAAAGTGCTAAGGTACTGTAAAACTGAAGGCAATAAAAATGCATTTAGAACAACCCATAAGCCACAGTGATGCTTATAGACATGAAAACACTTGATCAAAATGAAAAAAAAACAAAAAAAAACGAGTAGAGCGGAATTAAACAACACACATTAACATTTTATATTTGAGGTGTTATGTACTTACGTAAAGATTAAACAAGATTATACTGAAAAGTGATCTAATCATTTATTGAGCTCAGCCACACACGGAAATGGAAACATTTCCCCAAGGACAATTATCCTTCAACATTTTTTATCTTTGATGCAGATTCATTTACAACATTTTTTTTTGCCTTTTTCAAACTGTGGAAAAATCTTAAAATATTTAATGATACATAGGGTGCCTAAAAGGAAATTCTTTGTCCTCCAGAGCAGTGAAGACAGACAGGGTTCTATTCTCTCTGTCAACATGAGATTCTACACTGACTGGATGTACTTGGTACTTGTGTTGTCTAGATGTTATCAGTGCTTGTGCAGGGGCACCACATGTGTCTGGGCTTCTTTAAATGGTTCTAAAAGCAAGTCTGAGGTGAGAGTAACGAATTTGCTATGCCCCTCTCATATCAAATGTCTCCATTAACTTGTGCTCAGTTCCCCTCTCCTGCTGTGGCATGGCAATGTACAGTACAGTACACACCCCGTCACCCTTTGGTACGGAACAGGAAGTTTATGCACGGATGCTGCTTGACTCATGGCAGTACACTCCTGCACAGCATTTGGGCGGTGGTAGTTTAGTGGTTAAGGAGCTGGGCTAGCGTGCAGTAGCCTGAAAGTTGTGGGTTCAATTCCTGGCTTCCACCGCCCTTGAGCAAGGCACTTAACCCCAAGTTGCTCCAGGGACAATGTAATTCCTTCTAATAAAGTTGACATATGTAAGTCACTTTGGACAACTGTGTCTGCTAAATGAATAAAGGTATTTCAGAACCCTGGCCAGAGACCTTACTCTTCTCCTAGCAGTTGTTAGGCAAATTCATAACCTGGACAAATGAGCCATGTTTCACGAGTAGTAAACAGAAATAGTTGAATCATCTGCATTCTTATCGAGTGCTAACATTAAACCACACATTGAGAGATGTATGGTGTGGAAGAGATGCTGCAGGCATGCTTTTTCTGCTCTATCCACTTTCACAGTGCCAGGACTCATCTTCCGTAGACAGGCACAGCCTGCCAGGGAGGGCCTGAGTGCCAATGCACCCAGCGAATACAGCTCCGTCAGCAGCGTGATGCCAACGTCAAGGAGACATTTTCAGAGGGCACTGATATTAGTCCGAAAATATGCGTCTAGTTTACTGTAAGAGCCTCAGAAGCACCGAATCAGCAAATACCCAGAGCCAATGTGATGCCTTGGCAAGCTCTGAAAGCGGTGATGCCCAGGGTTTTCAGGAAGTGATGTATCCTACTTTGATATATACCTTATTTCTCTTATTTGATGATGATAGGGTTATGAGGTGGAATTTAAAACACAAAGTAGAATTTCTGAAAATATTTAATCCGAACTCTGCTGACTCAGATTCTACAGTACTAATCACACATTAGTTTTTGACCTTGCAGACCCTGTATCTGCACATAAAACATTTTATGCAACTCAGTTGCATTTCTGATATTACATACATAGCTGGTGCAATTCATTTATTGTCAGAGTAGTCTCCCTTTACTGCATT
>NC_055959.1:13026932-13046932 GCF_018492685.1 Alosa sapidissima | reverse complement strand
CAATCCCTCCTTGGCCCTTGATGACCGTTACTGTTATGAAATCCACCCCGTGCCCTAGTCTGCCAAAAAATAACCTTACCACCATGATTTAGTTCATCTTGGAATGATCAGCTACTGTATAAAATAGAGGCCCCTATAGTATCCATAGATTACTGTAATTCATCACCTTCTTCAGGAGCAAAGCATCGCTGGATAGCCCACTCTTTGTGTAATGTGTGAGTGTGTGTGTGTGTGTGTGTGTCTGTGTGTGTGTCTGTGTGTGTGTGTGTGCGCGCGTGCGTGTGTGCGTATGAGAGTGTCTGTGTGTGTGTGTGTGTGGGTGGTCTGGAGAAGGACAGTGAGATCAGCCTAAGGTGAACGCGGCTCATTGTTCACTGAACTGAATATAAAGTGTACGTCTGGAAAGCCGCGGCGTGAAGCAAACCGTGCACGGCCACATGGAGAGAGCGCAGAATGTAAACTAGCGGGCCGGCACGCCTGCCGTGAAGTCACAGCCCCGCCACCCAGGGCAGCAGCTTGCTGCAGCTCTTACTGTATTTTTAAACAGCGCCTGGAAGTAATGGCATGCGACGATGCGGCGGCTTTGCAAGGATTTCAAGGAATTTTGGCTAATTGTGCAATTGGATCGCACACGAATGCCGAGGAGGGTAGGTCAGTTGTGATAATGTGAATTGGTTCTCAGACCCAGAGCCCAGGCTTATTTTCCCCCAGTAGGAGTTGTGTTCATCGAGCCTCCCTGAATGCCCTCTCCCTTGTTTCTGCTTGGCAGACGTGCTGCACTTATTGGAGCGTGGCTTCAGGACCAGCCGTAGAGTCCTGGAACATACAGTGCAAGGACCCAGCGCAAAGTCACAGCCCCCATCACTGCTCTATTCATTACGAGCAGGCAATATTCAAGGAGGGAGAGCCTCCAACTGCATACCGAGCAAGCTAAATGTCTTTTTTCTTGTCTCAACGTGGAGGAAATTAGGGCCTCTCTCTCTCTCTCTCTCTCTCTCAGACGCTCACACACATACCCGCACACACACACACACACACACACACACACACACACACAGTAGGAAGTCTGACAGCTTCCCTCTGGCTTGTCTGCAGGCCCGAGCGATTCTTTATCGATAGTGTTTCAGCTCTCCTCTGCCGAAGAAAGACACTCTGTTCCCTCTCTAACTCTACGTTGGTCCACACCCAGAAGCTTCTGCGCGGCCCCTGCTCGACACATCACTGTCATCTCACACGGCAACAACCGCAGCAGAAACTCGCCACAGCAACAGCAGTGTGTGAGAGCTTCAGTGAGTATTTGCCTACCCTTCGTCTCCTGCCAAAGTCACGCTTCAGGGCTTTGACATCCCACTACAAAAGGATAGCAGGATTATGCAAGGCTCTAACTTCCTATGCTCTCGTTTGGGGAGCTGATCTGCCCACAGGACTTCTTAATAGTGAAGTATGTATGTGTGTGTGTGTGTGTGTGTGTGTGTGTGTGTGTGTCTTTATATATGCAGTATATGTTTTAGCTGTGTGGCTACAGTGATGTTTCAAAGAGAAAGATTGTTTGTGTGTGAGAGGAAAACAACATAAAAGACAACGAGAGAGAGAGGTGGAGAGAGAGGTGGAGAGAGAGAGGTGGAGAGAGAGGTGGAGAGAGAGGTGGAGAGAGAGATGTGGAGAGAGAGGTGGAGAGAGAGGTGGAGAGAGAGAGGTGGAGAGAGAGAGGTGGAGAGAGAGGTGGAGAGAGAGAGGTGGAGAGAGAGAGGTGGAGAGAGAGGTGGAGAGAGAGAGGTGGAGAGAGAGAGGTGGAGAGAGAGGTGGAGAGAGAGAGGTGGAGAGAGAGGTGGAGAGAGAGGGCTTTACTGTTAAAACTGTGAAGGATAAAATTGTGAAAGATTTCAGGCTACATGTGTGTGTGGGTTTTTTTTTGTATGTATTTGCACATTGTACATCTTTACATTTGTATTGTAATGTGTAGTTTCTGTCCATATGCCCTTGTGTGTGTGTGTGTGTTTGCGTGTGTGTGTGTGTACAACTAAACCAACTAAAGAAATTGCGCAGCAATAAAGCAGCGGGGCCTGACAGACTGTGTCCAAGGCTGCTCAAGGCCTGTGCTGCTGAACTGGGGGAGCCACTGAAGCACATCTTCAATTTGAGCCTACGCCTTGGACAAGTTCCAACACTGTGGAAGACATCATGTCTTACCCCTGTCCCTAAGAAGCCACACCCTAGTGAGCTTAATGACTACAGACCGGTCGCTCTAACATCACATGTGATGAAGACAATGGAGCGATTGGTCTTAGGTATGCTCAGACCCCAGGTACGCCATGCACTAGACCCGTTACAGTTTGCATACCAGGAGAAAGTGGGCGTGGATAGTGATCTGCCCAAGGAAGCGAGGCTTCGGAGCTTGTGTCGAGCAGAAAGGGGCGTGCCAGATGAAGCCCCGGTTCGAGGCTTGTGTCGTTTCCATAAAAATCACGTGACTGATGACAAACGAGGCCTCGGTTTGTGAGTGTGACGTCTGAAGCTTCGTTTGGGACACACACCCACGTGACTGCTTCGGAATCTGATTCAAAGGCTTTGAATTGCGCGGACCAGGGCACCCGCTCTAGTGTCAGAATGAGTTGTGTTGTATTGGAAGAGTCAGGTGAAATTTGTGGGTAGCCCTGTTTTATATAGGATGCTTTCTCTGTTTGTGAATTTACGTTCTTTTCTTTCCGGAAAATGTCC
This sequence comes from Alosa sapidissima, assembly GCF_018492685.1. Classification (NCBI taxonomy): domain Eukaryota; kingdom Metazoa; phylum Chordata; class Actinopteri; order Clupeiformes; family Clupeidae; genus Alosa; species Alosa sapidissima. The sequence continues at coordinate 13,044,214 of NC_055959.1, read as the reverse complement.
ATAATCCATAATATCATGCACATAAAAATAAAGAAGAAATAGCCTAGGCCTAGCCTAAAGCTTTGCCATTTAGAACAATGACATTAAAACGTGTCTGCGTTGCAATCTTGTCTCAACTTCAATCATGTAATTTAAAAGCAATACAGGCTAATAATTTCTATGTAGGCATAACAATAATGGCTGACATAATATTTTCCTTTTATTGAAAGTTTGATTCAATGTTTGATTCGTGTTGAGGTTGATAATACTTCGTCCTGGTTCAGAAGCTAAGTAGTGTCTACTGCGGTCGTTAAGTGGATGGGAGACCGATTGGATCATTGACTGGGATAACACATGATTTCACGCCTCCGTGGAAACACCAATCTTCACGTGATAACGAGTGACGGGATTATGTTGCCTAATCGTATTTTATTGTATTGAATTGAGACAAACAGAAATGCAAATTTCTTGCAACACTTTTAATGTAATGAATGAGAACATTTTGAAGCTTTGGCATTGTGTTGAACGTTGAAGGCATTCTTTTCACTAGTCCGTGGCTGCGATAATTTATGCAAACCACCAGATGTCGCTGTGTTTTCCTTGTCTTCCATGTTTCGAAGCTTCGGCACATTACTCGGCACATTAGGGAAATGTGCCGAGTAGCGCTCGAGGCTTCATTTACCCATCACTAGGCGTGGACGATGCCATCACTTATCTTCTACACAGGACACATTCCCACCTAGACAAGGGGAAAAGTGCTGTGAGAATCATGTTCTTTGATTTCTCAAGTGCTTTTAACACCATCCAGCCCCTCAGATTGGGAGACAAGCTCTTGCAGATGGGTGTGGACGCTCACCTGGTAACCTGGATTACAGATTACCTGACCGAGCGACCACAGTTCGTCAGACTGAAGAACTGTCTCTCTGACAGTGTGATCTGCAGCACCAGAGCGCCACAGGGAACTGTGCTCTCTCCAGTCCTGTTCACCCTGTACACATCTGACTTCTGCTACAACACCGAGTCATGCCACATGCAGAAGTTTTCTGATGATGCAATTGTGGGGTGTATCAGGAATGGGCAGGAGGAGGAGTACAGGAGCCTGGTGGAGGACTTTGTGCAATGGTGCAAACTCAATCATCTTCAACTTAACACTTCAAAGACCAAGGAGATGGTGGTGGATTTCCGCAGGTCTAAGCCCACTCTGCTACCAGTCCACATTGATGGGGTCAATGTGGAGGTGGTTAGCACCTACAAGTATCTGGGTCTCCACCTGGACAATAAACTGGACTGGTCAGCCAACACTGATGCACTCTACAAGAAAGGGCAGAGCAGGCTGTACTTCCTGAGGAGGCTGCAGTCCTTCAATGTGTGCAGTAAGCTCCTCAAGATGTTCTACCAGTCTGTTGTTGCCAGCGTCCTCTTCTATGCAGTAGTATGTTGGGGAGGAAGCACAAGGAAGAAGGATGTGGGGCGAATTGACAGGCTGGTAAGGAAAGCTGGCTCTGTAGTGGGAGCTGAACTGGAGTGCATCACTTCACTATCTGACAAAAGGACCCTGAACAAACTGATCAACATCTTGGACAATGAGGGCCAGATGTACGTACATTTGCGAACGTAGCGTTATCAGCGCCATGGACACACTGCAGATTGCGAACGCTGTCAGACCCAAGTTTCCGTCGTATTTATCAATCGTTCAATCCTTAGTGTAAACTGCGCCTTTCTCTGCCCTTCTCCGCCCATAAACGCAATTTACGAACGTCCACAACTGAATGGCAGCGCCTACAAGCGCAGTTGAATGAAGTTAACTGATGACAACATTAAAAAGAATCAAACGTTTAGCGATCATGAAATAATACCATACATGATAAGATGTCAACAAGCAGGGAGATAATGAAGATCAGTAGTTCTACTCAAACTACTTGTGCACGTAGACTATGGAAGATTGGTCAAATCTAGCAAGTAGGAAAGTTTAAGTGAATGACGTGAAAGTGAAAGTAAGACATGCGAAAGGCCAACGAAAGTTAAGGTTGCTTTTGGTAGTACAAATACTTTCACCACAAAAACTAGTGTTCTAAATAGCGATTCTGTTGTCTTTGAAAGGTTCTCTTATTGACGCATTGAACTGCAATGTGGATTAACACCTGCTTTTACAAGGCGGAAGTATTTAGGCGCAGAATAGACGTGCGCTTTCAGGAGCAGTCTTTGTACATACCGCGGAATACATAACTAGGCGCTCTTTACTCTTCCCCTCACATCTTTTTACGCTAAACTCCCACTTTCCCCTGGATCCTCCCATGAATGCATATGCATGACATGACAATCGCAATCTGCCACTTTCAGCTCCCGCGACAGGCAGTTTGCGCTTTTACATCATTGCGGCCTGTTTGTACATACCTCGCAATGATTTTACACGCACATTGCGAAACAAATACGCCTGAAATGGGCGCAAAAGCGTCCTGGCCCTGAGTGTCACCCACTCCACAGCACTATTGTTAAGCAGAAGAGCCTGATCAGCTGGAGACTTCGCTCACTGCCTTGCACAACTGACAGACTGAGAAAGTCATTTGTCCCTAGGGCCATTGAACTGTTCAATGCCTCACTAACGGGAAGAGGAGAAATAGACTTCTCTGCATAGTCTGTCTGCCTCTTCACCCCCTCCATGTTTGGATACTGTCTGTCCACTAGCCACTTTTACCACTGTCTTTATGCCTCACTGTTTGCGTGCTATATTAGCACAATAGCACATATGCATAAACCCCCCCCCCCATGCCACAGCCGAACTGTGGCCACACTTATACATTTTCTTAAATAGTTAAATATATAGATATATAGACTTTACTTTACTTTATTTCTGCATTGTTGCACTGTTGGACTTACTCATTTGCACTATCACCATGACCACTATCACCATTGCACTACCACCATGACACTCATTCACACAGAGCACCTTAGAGCACCTTACCATACCTTACTATGCACAGAGAATCACAGGCTCAGTCCCTGCCTCAGTCATTGCAAGCGCCTCTGATTGATTAATCACCACTATGTGGATACTGTTTTTAGAATTGATTTAGATTAAGTGTTAAGTTAGTATAATTTGTATTTTTGTCATTTGTATTTTAGTATATTTTTATATATTGTATTTAAGTGTTAGTTAGTATAATTTGTATTTTAGTATATTTAGCATATTCTTTATCTTCTACTGTCCTTATTGCTTAGTTGTGTTTTTATATGATATACTTTAATTACTCTTTCTGCTGTTAAAGAATGTGTTTGTGTTGTCTGTATGCTGCTGAGACCTTGAATTTCCCCTGGGGATCAATAAAGTATCTATCTATCTATCTATCTATATACATATGAGTGTGTCAATTCAATTCTTCCACCTCCAGCTCCATCATGTACTAAGGTTACGTCCATTGCGCCACCCTGTGTGGTGTGCATTTAATGCCCACTGGTGGGCACAGTTATTAATGATTAAAACCACACCCCACAGGGCACAGATGGACACAGTGTGTGCCCGTCTGTCTGCCAATGCAGGGGGCCATTGGACAACCTTGGAGTACTGGGGCGTCCCAGAAGGCACTTCTGCAAATGGGCATCTGTGATGACGACAGACATTTGTGCATCGGGCTGATGCAGTCACTGCATCCATAATAGCTTGTAATCATTAACAGCCATTTGAAAAATGTGTGTGCTAAAAGCTATGTATCCAACATTTGGTTAAATAAACATGAAGTGTGTTAAATCAGTGTGTGTTTATGTGTGTATGAGAAAGGTAATTCCTTAAAAGTAATTTCTGACACAATAGTGACATTGTAACAAATATTACAATTACAATAAAAATCACAATCACACACATACACACACACACTGTATCTACCAACAAACACAGCCTATCCACACCAAAGATGCCGCCAGGCAGGATCTGAGCCAGGCAGGTTCGTGGGTCAGAACAGGTCGGGTGCAATACCAGCATGGAGTTACAATCGCAGCCAGCAAAGATAACACCAGCTCTTTTTTCTGGGCCAAAAGACAGAGGAGGCAAACTGCGACTACAGAGTAAAGTAAAAGTCCTACCATATATTGGTTTCACCTTGATATTGGATATATCTATGATATGTAGATACTATGTATGCTGTGGCTGCCAACTGCCCATTGCTGTTGTATCCTGCATCATGTATTATGTTAATAGGCTTGATTGAAGCCTTATTTCCCCACCTATTCAAATACAGCACCAGCCCTGGCTAGCTGCTGCTGCTTTAGGACATGAGAGTAAGGCCACACCAGTCATCCTGTGCCTTGCATCCACAGCCAAATCCTAATTACTGTCAGATGCTAAAGAGAGCAAATGACATGCTGCTAAATCAGCATTCATAAACAGTCTAGTGACCACCACAGTGGTTCCAATTAGTGCAATGAGCATTATTTTTTATATATATACAAAAAGCAAAATGAGAAACGAAAACAACATGCAAGCCCTAATTAGCGGTGTGCACAATGAGATTTGCTAGAAGATTGCATTAGTGGACGGAGGTGACTGAGTTTAGAGGAAACTGAAGACTGGTGAAAACAGCGGTGGTGGTCTGGAGGCAGTGGCATGAGATGTAAGCCTTGTATGAGTAAGTGGTGTGTGTGTGTGTGTGTGTGTGTGTGTGTGTGTGTGTGTGTGTGTGTGTGCGCGTGTGTGTGCGTGTGTGCGCGCACGTCTCCTGCTGAGAGGGCTATCGATCTGACTGACCCTAAGAGGAAAGGTCACATTGAGGCATGGTACTATTTGTGCACCTCTCATCTCTTCACTGACTGATGTTAGCAAGACTGTGGACCAACATCTCAAGTCCCACCTGTGCTGCCACCTTTGACACATGTGTGCTCACTCAGCAGCACCTGACACAAGCTATATGAGTACAAGGAAGGTCCTCTGGGCAAATGTCAATAATATGGTAAGGCATATAGTCTAAACAAAAACAAGTGTTTAAAGCAAGACAGAATAAATAAAATAAACAAAATGTTCGGGGCTATGGGAATCACCTGCTGTTGATACTGCACTGCTGTATCACATTAAATGTCCTAACACCACTGAAGAGAACCTTAATGGTGCAGTAATTGGTGTTTGTTGTCAAAACTGAAAATGCCTATGGGCGTATAAATAAGATAACTATCATGGCATTATAACTAATAAATAATGTTCCCTCATATAACTTGCACTCGCATAACGTGCACTTTAAACACATTGTTTCTATTTCAGCCCATTATTATGAATTTTACATATTAGGGCCCTCTAACTCCTCAAGAGATAGATACAGACACGTTTATGCAGATGCGATATGCACAACCTTGCAATGTTTGGTAAGTGAAGCCAAGTTGAACGATAATAAGGGCCATTTTATTTCTGATCAGGACGAGCTCCATACTCCCCGGAGGCTTATGAAAATGAAGTTTAGTGGAACACAGTGCAGACGTGTCTGTCAAAATCGGAGAAATCTGATTATTTGGAGTCGGCGTTAAGCCCCTGAGAATCACCCAAGCGAGTCCGGAGAAGTGGGAGTGACAGGCTCACCCAGTGCAGATAAATCCCTCTCGCTCTCGCTCTCCCTCTCCTTCAGAACTGACACACACATGAGAGGAAGACGGCTGGGACTAAACTCCCTCGTACACAAAATAAACCCCAACAGCAGAGTTTGATGAGCGACATGAAAGGCACTCTCACAGAGGGGGACTTTGGTCCACGTCCTGCCCAGATCTGGGCCACAGCCACAACCACACAACATCTGCAATCTGACAGTCATAAAAGACAGCGCTGAATGGAGCCAATGCTTTGGAGATTGTGGGACACACACACACACACACACACACACACACACACACACACAGACAGACAGACAGACAGACAGACACACAGACACACAGGCCCGTAGAGTAAGCCCATAGGCTCGTCACACAAATTCATAATTGCACACCCAGACACCCAAACACATGGTGGAAAATGGTGGACTTATACATACTCTAACCTCTAACTCACTTTGGCAAGCAATGAGTAGCTTTAGGCAATGCCCCCCATGCGACCTTCTTATCTCAGCATAACATCAATTCCAAAACACACCCACTCTCAATCACAATCTGGGAAAATATGCTTCTGTTCTCTACCCATACCCTGTGAGCTGTGCAACATCAATGCAAAACAATGTAGCGTGACAGAAACACAACATATCACGTCATCCTAGCCAAACAGAATGTCAGTATGTTGTGACAAAGTGGGTTCTGCACATTGACAGGGTTGGACTAAAGCAATGAATCAGTGAGAAAAGAGTTGGGACACAGACACCTGGAGACATACAAGAAATGGCAGAGAAAACACTTCCGTGGGTTTTGTAATGGAAAAACCAAGAAGATATAGTAAAGCCGTGACCCATTCCTCTCATCTTCTCTCATCTCCTGTCATCTTCAGGAAAATAGGATTGAGACACATTGAGATTTGGCATTTGATGGAGATTGTGTATGTGTGTGCGCATGCGTGTTGTAATGAAACTATCCAACTGCTCCATTGACATGTGTGCCTGTCATCTCCTGTGTGTTGTTAACTTACCTCCTCAGTCAAAATAGGATGGCACTGTGAGTAGTTCCCTTTCATGGCCCAGGTTGCGTTGGTGAGGCATTCTCTGTACACGTTGTCTGCGGGAGAAAAACAGAAAAATGTTAAGTGAAGTTAATAAGCCATGTTTATGTAGCAGTTAGGACATTTTGCCTAAAACCACCAAACTAACTAGGCATATTACACAAAATCAATCCACTTGACTGTTGAGGAGAGAACCAAAGTTGTGTCGTCATCCTAAAGGAATTGGGAGGACGTTTGTAGCAAAAACTAGCTAGCTACCAAAACATGCCTTAAGAATGTTGAAATCCAGCATAATGTTGCTTAAGTAATCATACTGGTGATTAACCTCAACATTGCAGTCATTCATTGTTTCATTGAGGTTCCATCAGCAATGCCACTATTCCATCTATTTGCCAGTACTCTGCATACTGAGCAACTGCTGCAGAAAACATACTTTATACTGACGACTAAACACATACAGAATGTTTTTCAAATGGCTTTTAAATGACTTCAATTAAAACTAATGGCATAAGAGAACAAACAAACCAGCATTAATAGAGTCTGCCTTGTAGGGGACATGGGAGAATAAACAGCTGCTAGATTGTAATTGATTTCACTGTGATACTGCATAATAACACAGTATTAGTGGGAGCCAGATCATAAAATGGATTCAAAGACAAAGACATCAAAAGCCTTCACTCATTTACATGCATACCCATATTCATATACTTACACATACAAACATACACAACTGCATGCAAACATGCACACCAATTATGCACCAGGCAGACCATTCTCAGTTCACCAATTGACCTTATAAATGACCAGTGAATTGTTGCTTGACCTTGGGAAACCGATCGACATTTTGGCCTTGGCAACTCAAGAGTGATTTTTTTGTCAGAGGTTGCCTGTCATGTGACACCCTTCATGATAAGCAAGAAGGAGCAAGAAGAGGAACACAGGCTGGGTGTCCGATAGGAAATGCTGTTGAGTTGAGATGAGGGTTTTGGGGGGGGGGGGGGGGGTTCTTTAGATATTAGAAAGCTAGATACCGCATTTGGCTCAAGAATGTACGTAAATAGCGCCGCCATCTTGGTGGGGGCAACAATCACTGGAGGCCAAAAGAGAAACAGGTGTCTCTGTTTGGAAATCAGACAGGTGTCTCTGATTGCTGACAAGTGTTGACCATAGACAGTAAGACGACAGCCGCATTTACGTAAACCACATAATAGAACTCGACAGACAATGCGGTATCTAGCTTTCTAATATCTATGTTTGGAATTGCACACAAATACCTAATCGATCTTTTGGCATGGTCAGTAGCCTATCTTCGCGTGGACAGAATACAAACAAATTCCACAATTATTATTTAGTGGAACAAGATATTCCTTAGAATATTCATTCTACAACATTCTAATTACACAGGCGTGACGGTACCTGCTAAACCAGTGCCTGCAGGGTTAATCCAAGATAGCAACTATGTTAGTAGGTGCACTCTCAGAAATACACCCACCTATGAATGAAGTAGGTGAGATTAATGGTTCAAGTGAAGAACACAAAGAGAGACAGGACACAGGAGGGTTTTTTATTCTGCCTCTTTTACTTTTCTGGCAGTCACAGTTAGTCCAGTGAAGCACCACCGTGATCTTCAAGGCACTTTGCTTACAAAGACTTTCTGTTTTGCGCAACACAAAATGGGATTTACAAAAAAGGATTTACAAAAAAGCTCTTTAATGTGAAAGTGATTTCTATAAAGTAATGTTAATTCATTCAAAGGCTGATGGATTGCTTACCTAAGCATCACCAGGCTAATACTCTATGTAAACACTCAATTTGCCTCTGGTCTCCTGTACTGTCATTAGGGAAGACTGGCAAAGGCCCATCCCTCCTAACAGAAACTATTAAACAGATCAATGCGGGTGGGCGTGCAGCGTTGCCTCAGGATGATGGAGGCCATCGCTTCCCACTGACTGTCAGCTGGCGGAGTCCTCTTCAGTTCCCATGGAGACACAGGCCTCAAAGATCAGTCAAGCATTTAGATGCAAGGTGGGAGGCGGGCGTGGGAGCAACCAGAGTCAATTGCTGTCAGTAATAAAAGAGTGGCTGTAAGAAGGCATCCCCATCCTACACACACACACACACACACACACACACACACACACACACACACACACACACACACACACACACACACACACATACAGATAAAGGATGCATTAGAGAGTACCTGATGAAAACTCCATATCAGCTCAGTCCTATTTTGACAGATGTGGAGCCGAGAGGGTCACATTTACAACAGCGGATCAATGGGCAGAGGGTGGAAAAAGACTGCTCTTTCATCTTACCCATTGATCCAACCAGTCAGTTAGTCACTTACTGTATGACAACATCACAAGTGCCATGTTCTCCTGCTCCTTACGTGAGATGAGAGATAGAAACTTACCGCAGAGCCAGATCTACGTCAGAAACTCACTTTGACTGCTTCCAGGAAAAAAAAAAAAATGGATTGGCAATGAAATCTAGGGGGTGAAAAGCTGACCCCTTCTATTATCATGTAAGCGGCTTGTGTCATATGTTTACACTGAGTCACTGGGTGGATGCTTTCATCCATGGAAGCATAGAACATGCAATACAGGAAGGCATATATGTGTTTATCACATGCATATCTGCCCTGAGGCAGAAAGAGTTGAGACACCCGGAGAGGCCTCTCCCTCGGGACGGACACATTGATGTCTCTGTCACAGAACACCAAGGACATGTAGTCACCTGAGAAACCTGAGAGCATCAGGCCAATGATGTCACCCGTTCAACCTTGAAGCCCCCAACCCAGCCCAGCCCATTGGTGGGGCGCAGTATGACATCATAATATGACATATTATGCCGGGTTTCATATGGAGCGGCTGTGCGTGACAGTTGGTTGGGTGCTCATAGAGGCAAACCAAAATGAAGATCTGTCACTTCCCCACCCAAGTAAAATGGGAAGGACATGAAACAGCCTTTGGCTATTATGATGTCGCACACACACATACACACACACACACACACACACACACACACACTGTACACATCCTGCCATTAATAGAGAAAATGTAGACTTGTTTTGAGAGATGCTTTTATATAGAAACACATATACTGTACTTCGAACTTCCAACGCCAACATGACAAGGAAAAGGTGAAAAATGCAAGTCACTAAATTGCCAGTCATGTACAGTATTTAGTAGCCTCTATCTGCAGTTAAATGCTAATTGCATACATTGATCCACACCTACCAATCGATTCCAACATGACAAGAACCACAGCCTTATTTATTTCTGTATTTATAATGAGAGAGAAAGACAAATAAAGAGTGAAAGAGTGTGTTTGTATGTGTGTGTGTGTGTGTGTGTGTGTGTGTGTGTGTGTGTGTGTGTGTGTGTGTGTGTGTATGTGTGTGTGTGTATGTACTGTATGTATCTGTATCTATATCTGTGTGTGTGTGTGTGTGTGTGTCTTTGTATCTGTGTGTGAATCTTCTATCTTCTACAGTACTGCCACTAATGGAGATGAGTGCCAGAGAGACTCAGCAGCACCGCAGCAGAGTGGGGCAGAGGCACTGGCCTGTGAGGCACTCGGAGCCCCAGCTCTAACTAGACAAGACTCTGCCTAACACAGACAAGCAAGAGACCCACAGTGCTTCCTGATTATGAGACAGGGAGAAGAGCAGTGACTAACTCTCACCCAGCATCAACCCTCCCACAGAGTGTCGCCCCGTTGGAAGTAAGTGAGAAAAATGTGCACATATATTCTTTTTAACCACATTTTTTCCCTTTAGCTTTCCTACAGCCTATATCTTAAGCATGATGACGAAGTGATTAGTGAGAGAGAGTATATTCGTTAGCCCACTAACCTTTCCACTTGCAACCGAAGTATTTTTCTACAACGCGAGCTGAGGTCCCCAGACGCCCATTTAACACACATTGCCGGGGAAGGGGCGATTACAGGGAGAGCAGCTCGTTCATTCATGAGTGTCAGGCCTGCGTTTCCCGTGTTCCCCCCCATCTATCCTTGGGGACAGCATGTTTTACTCCTGGCTCTGCCAAGAGCAGTGAGACTTCAGTGAGCAAGTGTGTCTCACATGTGACTGCTTCAGCGAGACATTCTGGTGGCTGCCTCTGACGGAAGATCCATTTTAGATGCCAACGGAAGAACATTCTTATAACAACCATAATCAAATACAAAAACACAAAAAGCCGGGGTCCCTAGTGGGGCTTTGGTAAGCTTTAAGTGGAAACTAGAATGTGGAGTGTATCATGACCATAAAATCACAGTGAGGAAATGAGCACTCCATTGGGCTTCATGACTCTTTCCTCTTACTGAGGATCCACAACGGGTCTGCACACCATGTCTTCATATTATTCAGACTCAGGACAGCCTCATGTTTGAGGCTACCGTAGAACATATTTTTGTTTTTGTTTAGTTTAAATCCAGAGCCCGGTGTCATTGGGTGGGGGGTGGTTGGGGGATGGGTTAGTGGATAGAGAGGACAGCAAAATCAAGCTGGGAACAAATCGCTGGGGCAAAAGTGGGACTTTCTGTGACTCAATCCTATGGCCAGACGCTGAGTGCTGACTGCCAAGCGCTCGTTGCAAAAGACACCGAGGGCTAGCCATTAGGGCCTTGTTTACACATGTTTGTGACCTCATCTAACCAGGACCAAGCGTGGTCTCCACGCTCAGCTAGCCCAGCGCTTTGGCATTGACAGTAACAAGCAATCATGCATTCTCCCTGAGTCCCCGAGAAAAAAAAAAAAAAAGAAAATTGAAAAAAAAAAAGAAATAAAATACAAAGTTCACTTTTTTGACAGTGCTACTGTATGGTCAATTAAATATAATAAAACAAGGCATACTCTCCAACTAGGTTCCAAAACATTCAGTGTAGTTCTGCTTTAATTCAGCCCATAGCCTACTGTGATACAGTGCCTACAGTGAAACTACATTATGTGGAGGGAGAGAAATAAAAACCATCCCTGTCTTATTTCCATCACTCAGTGACTGCATCGCTCACCCCGCCATTACCTGCAAGACTGATCACAGGACCTATCCTCCTTGATATGACCTCCCTACCTCCTTACTGAAGGAGTCTGCACTCTGGTCTGGGTGCCGTGTCAGTGTCAGTCTGCTGCCACTGCTGTCTCTGGCTGGTGCTGAGCTGGCACTCGTTTATATTACACACGTCCACTGAGACCCGGTGGGAAGAGTGGAGCACAACTATGGGACACGGCCAGCAAGGTCAGAGCCCAAACCACGTGGGACGCTGTACACCACAAGGACTACTGGCGTCCATTTTGTTCTATTATTTTCTTCTTGTCATTTTGTACTCAATACCACAATCAGGGTTTCCCGCAGCACTTTGCAGTCAAGGCGGCCGCCTTGGCAAAACAAGCCTGCCGCCTTAACTACGTCGTCAAAAAAAAAAAAAAAAAAAAAAGTGTTACTTTGTCCTGTTTTCTCCCTTTCATTCCAAACCGTGACCAACGCCAATCTCCCTTCTCCGCAGAACGCATTAAAAAATAAGAAGAAATGTGTCATGAATCGAAAAATAATCAGATTTTATAATCTTTACATATGTGATATGCCTCCGAATCAGAGCTAGTGAGCGGAGCTGAGCGGTGCAAATATCTCGCTCCTCGTAAGAATCAGTCAAATTAATTGTCAGGTGTGATGAAATGCGTTCATATTCCACTTTCTATGTCATAAACGTTGCAGGCCTATGGAAAGGTTACCGTAAGTGGTACGGTTGTCCAATGATCAAGTTGTTGCTTCAATTTGTGTTTTAATTTATGCTACGCACCGATGCTGGGTTCATCCGTTTGGCGCAAGTTTAAAATATTTAGCCGACTGCGTGATTTGTCATTTTCGTTCTTTTGTCAATTAATCCCGACTGATCCCTTTAGTTAACGTTGCCAAGCTTGTTTGTTGTTGCACTATCAGTGTTGCAGTCTTTAAAATAAATGTTCTGAGTGAAATATATTGCCGTTGCTCTTAGTTCTTTGGGACCGGGGAGCTAAATTGACCTGACACGAATTTGACCGGAGAAGTGGCCGAGTAAACAGCCACCTGCTCTCAGCACAGTGTTGACTTGCGCGTCTAATCGGACGTGCAAGACTGACAATAGATGGGCCTAGGCAATAGTGGGCATGCCTCAGACTCGTGGTGTGAGCGGTATGGGAGCGGAACAGAGCGGCCACTCCGGCCTCTAAATTAAAAAGCGCTCCGCGCTCAAATTCCATCCATATTACAAAAAACTATAAAATGATCTAAACTTCATTCACTCTCGGTGTATAGATCAGGACAGACTTGCGGAACAGGCTGCAGGTCAACAGTCTGACAGCCTGCATGAAGATAAGCATTAATGGTCCAATAGTAAAACAGTGCAATTACCAAAGGGCCCTTGAAATTATCCTTTTAAAGCCAAGGAGGATGGCTTGTAACAATGCTAGTTGTCAGCTCTGCCATAAGTAGTGACTGATCACATTTGCACATTTTGTTGTTTTGCACTTTCTTTTGCACTTGTTCTATAGTTTGTAAGTAGTTTGTTTGGTAACTTTGTTAACTGTTATTTTGAGAAGCTGGTTATTTATTTATAATGTAGTGTTTAATAAATAATTGTTAAATATACAGAGTCTGTAGTGTATCGCACAAACAAGACGCCAACACCCACACCCCCCCACCCTGCTCGGATGGCAACCGATACCAGACCCCCCGGGACCTACGACCTACCACCTTGACTAACACATTTCCTGCGGGAAACCCTGACAATAATTATTTAACACCAAGGCCAATTGATAGTCACTGAAAAAAAGACATTCTTCGTTCTGGTCAGTTGCTGTGGTGACGGATTGCTGCTGTGTTTGCATTCATTTCAGGCCGATAACATCACAAAATGTAAATAGACATTACATACACTGTCAAAAGTTATAGAAATGAGATGATCTATTTGTTCCGTCACTTGTGAAAGATGTTAAGGGTTTGAGCCAAACTTTTTTGCCTAGCAAGACTAAGGTACATTTTGTGTGAGTGTGTATGTGTCATGTCTTACTGCACTGTAAGAAAAACAGAGTGAGAGAATAATGAGAAAGTTCTTCCAGGTGCTGCCATCAGGACAGAGACTTGCCGTCCCAATGGCAAGGAAGAATGGTTACAAGCGGTCATTCATTCCATCAGCCGTGACCAATGACCATTCTTAACAAAGAACTACCCATGGTCAGATAGATGTATACAGTTAGGTACTTTAGTTTACTCACTTATTTATTCATATCTTTTAACTCCTCTGGAGCAAACTGGACTGATTTCACAGTTTTTACTTATATATTCCTATTTATATCTATTTATTGTGCATGGTGTTGTATTGTGATGTGTGTATGTGTTTTGTGTGTTTTTATGCCACTGTCAAAGACAAATTTCCATTTTATGTAAAGTTTAATGGGCATTAAAGAAGTCTAAGTCTAAGTCTAAAGAAGGAGAATGAAAGAGAAAATGACTGATAGACCCATCTGTGGAAAGGTAATTTCTTTCCTGGTCTTTCTCTCCTGCCAGATTCTCTGCTCACCACACGGCAGAGGCCATTAGCACAGCCTCATAGTTGCAGCTGTCAGATTGACATCTTCACTCCACTCTGCTCTCCTCACGACATCTTCATGTCCATGACAAGACAACACAGAAACACACATGACCCCGACAGTACTAGACATGGGTCAGGCGAGGCCACATTAATTAGTTGGACTCACAGCACACACAGTGAGTCGTTGAATAAAGACGGTCGCTTAAACCATATTATTCCTTAAAGGGGAATTCCAGCATTTTTCAACTTGAACCCTATATAACCCTATAGAGCTTCTTTACATTTACTAAGGTATACAGGCACATGTGTATCTCTCTAGGATCCTGTTCATACTGGCTGGCACATGATGAGAACCAGAGGTTCCCTTATGAATGTATTGCCAGTATTAGCAAGCTAGCTAGTTTAAAGAAGCACTAAATAAGATTTACTCTTGGGGTCCCCCTACAGTGGAGAAGCGCAATAATAAACAAACTAAATATGTCTTTTGCAACAAGTATGTAAATAACTCAGATATAATATAGAGGGAATGCATAGACAGCAGTTGGTAGAAAAATATCTCCGAATTCCTGTAGCATAGCAAGTCTTTTCCATTTCACCTATAGAGGGCCAGAATGTCAGAAGTGCTGTTTGTCATGTGATGAAGTTATGTGCCATCAAAATGATTTTGGAAATGCTATGTAAAACTGTTAAGTGTGCCTTTAATACTGAATGGATTTTCATCATCTTTGTCCCTAATGAAAGTACGTAAAGACATCTACCGAAAAAAAAAAATTTGCAAGTCCCCTTTAAGGGCTCTGTGTGTGCGGAAGGGGTGACGGCTACCAGAATATTATGGCAACCTGCTACGAGCCGCAACCACACAACTCCATCTAATTCCCAGCCATGCCTTTTTACTTCCGCAAGGCTTCCCTAAAACGTTGGGATTTATTTTGCCCCAGTGAGTAATTCTGGCAACCTATATTTCTGCTGCGATGAGCATGTTCGCATGGTGTGGTTTCTGACTACAAGGACTGGTTGCTATTAACATCCTGGACCAGAAATGGACACATTTGTATCTCCTCCTGAGACTCTTTAGTCTTGCAACACATCAAAGAACCTGTCAGTGATTTTGCAATAAGATTTTAGTATTTGTATGTGTCCCAGTTGGATGCTCGTTTTGAATGCAAACCATTGCTGTTTCTCAGCTTCACATGATAACACATTGGTCATGTAAAACCTTAAAAGGAAATTCAATTCAATCCCCTGATTCACAAGCATGGCCTTCCCTCCTCTGTGGTCAGGCAAAAAGTCTCCCCACTGGTGGTGAGGACTGATGTGGTCAAACCAAGAGGCCGCTGTGGTCAGGATCAATGCTAATCCTATCAGCTCTGATCACACTGTTTGCAGTGTCCAGCGAGCTCTGCTGTGCACAGTGGATCACCTGTGTCAAACAGATCTGAAGAGCATGACTCACAAAGCCAACCATAAAGAGACACGTTCCACAGTTACAGTTCTAACTGTAGGATAGAACACATTCTATTGGTCAATAATTCAAAATGAGATTTCTAATACATAGGCTTGGAAAACAATAATTTTAGGCACTTTATTATCATAACCTGTGCCAAAATTGATTTGTAGTGTATGTATGAACTGATATGGTTCTGACTGAAAATTGAGGGAAGATGTATGGCTGTTTTGTAAAGGATGTTTTCTGACATTTACATAAAAGCAGTACGGGTAGCAGTTTTTTGGCATCGGGGAAACCCCCAGAAATAGCAGTAGCAGTAGCAACTTTCCTCACTTGTTCCTTTTACTCCTCCTTTAAATGTTCCTTCTATCTCTGTTTCACTCCATCACTTTGCTTGTTTAGGAGCAGCTGCTACAGCATTGATTTAGTTTGATATAGCCACACAAATAATAGCATATTTGGGTGTAAAATAATTGCCCTGCATCTCTCTGATTCATGACGCCTCATTAGCATGGTTATTATTACTACTGCACTTGCGTTCCCTTTTTCTGTCGGCTGGTGGTTCATTGATTCCATTCAATAGCATCTGCAATTAAATTATTTCCCATTAAAATGTGGGTTCCACATATTATAGTTAGAGGGCGGTGACATTGACATGCTTTGATTATGCAATCATCTGCAGGTGTGAACATTCAATGTAATATGAATAAGGGCCGTGTTACCCACTCTTCTAACTGGCCAAGTCAGTGTTTGCACTGTGTTCTCTGACATATGCTTGCCATCTGCCCTGCAGATTCTCTAAGGAAGATTTAGAAATGGGGTAACTATCAAGTCAACATATAAATATTTCCCCATACCGATGGCAATAGTGAAGTAATTAGGGTAGTGCTAAAAATCCCTCTTTATCTATTTACAGTTAAGATGATACATTTCTAAATATTCACATTAATTGACTGACAGCTCTAGATTATTTATAAACAAACAAAAGCTGGATTAAAGCATTACCAAGCATGGCCAATTTCCGAGTAAATGAATGTGAATGTTTTCATTCTGTAAGTCCCTCCAGCCATTAAGCAGTTTGCAGCTACAGTACAGATTCACAAAACCACCCACTCTCAGCTCCACGGTGGCAGACACACACACACACACACACACACACACACACACACACACACACACACACAGAGAGAGAGAGACTCCACACTAATCGTCTCTCTCTCTTGCCTCAGCTCGCTCATGCTCACTCTCTGCATCTCTCTGTCTCTCTTTCTCTCTCTCTCTCTCTCTCTCTCTCACACACACACACACACAAATAAACACACAGAAAGATGAACATCTAAGACAGACAGAGCATTCATAATGTATGCTGCATCCCTTTTCTCTCTCTCTCTGCCTCTCTTTCCCACACAGGCAATGTACAGTAAGAGCTTCAAAACCTGCCATAGCAGTTCCACTCTAGTACAGCAGTGAGCCGCGCAAAGCCTCTTCAGCCCTGCTGAGTCGGAGTGGGAGTTTGTCAGGCCAAACAACTGGAGATGAAGCAACCTGGGCCTCTAACAGGCCTTCCTCTCTTCATTGCCCTCCCAGGCTGAGGGCCTTCTCATTGGGCCTGGCAGAACCCAGAGAGGGGTGTGGGAGGAAAGAGACTGGAAGATTGGTAAATTG
>NC_055959.1:12974432-13021932 GCF_018492685.1 Alosa sapidissima | reverse complement strand
GTCAGAGTAGGTTGATACATAGTTTGAGGTCTGAATCGGGCCAGGACCTGTCTGAGCCTGCTCAGATTCGTAACTATGCGAGACTGTTTTACTCTAAGCTGTATGACTGTGAGTTAGTGTCGAGTGATATTCTGTCCAGCTCTTTCTTTACTGGACTGCCCAAAGTGGCGAAAGAGTGTTATGCTGCACTTGACATGACTCTTACGCTCCCAGAGCTTGAAAAGGCCCTTATGGGCATGGCCAGTGGTAAGTCTCCTGGGATTGATGGGTTACCCATTGAGTTCTATAAAGTCTTTTGGCCCTGCATTGGGGAGGATCTCCTGGCAATGTTGCGGGAGAGCCTGGAGGAGGGGTGTTTGCCCCTTAGCTGCCGCAGGGCAGTTATCACCCTTTTGCCCAAGAAAGGTGGGCAAAAGGGTCAAAAGGGACATTGGGAACTGGCATCCTGTGTCCTTATTATGTTCAGACATGAAAAGTCTGTCCAAGGCTTTAGCTTTGAGGCTGAGGGAGGTAATTGGTCAGGTGGTCCACAATGATCAATCCTACTGTATACCTGAGCGGTCTATTTTTGACAATGTGAATGTGGTAAGGGACTTCTGGGATGTCTCGCATGATCTGGGTATCGATATGGGGTTGATTTCCTTGGATCAGCAAAAGGCTTTCGACCGTGTGGAGCATGAGTTTTTGTGGGCCGCCTTAGCGTCCTTTGGGTTTAGTCCCGTTTTTATGAATATGGTGAAAGCTCTTTATTGTAATATTGAAAGTCTGCTGAAAGTGAATGGGGGTCTGAGTGCTCCTTTCAGAGTCAAAAGAGGGGTCAGGCAGGGGTGCCCAATGTCTGGCATGTTGTACTCTCTTGCCATTGAACCGCTGCTTCACAAGCTTCGTGCTGTTTTGGGGGGTGTTCTTTTGCCTCATTGTAATGATTGTTTCTTTTTGTCTGCTTATGCAGATGATGTGACTGTGTTTGTTAATGGTAAAGATGATGTAATTATGTTAAATAAAACTGTTTTGGATTTTCAACATGTATCATCTGCGAAGGTGAACTGGGGAAAGAGTGAAGCCATTTGGTTTGGGGAGTGGGAGGAGAGGTGCTTTGGGTTACCTGGTGGGCTGGTGTGGAAAAGAGAAGGGTTTAAGTATTTGGGTGTTTTTTTGGGTAATGACATTTTTGTCCAAAAGAACTGGGAAGGGGTCTTGGATAAGGTGAAAGGCCGCCTGGGGAAATGGAAGTGGCTACTTCCCCAACTGTCATATAGGGGGCGGGCACTTATAATAAACAATCTAGTGGCCTCTGCGTTATGGCATAAACTTGCCTGTATGGAACCCCCTGCTGGACTACTGGAAAGCTTGCAGAGGGAAGTGGTGAACTTTTTTTTTGACAAACTGCACTGGGTCCCACAAGCAGTTCTTTTTCTCTCAAAGGATGATGGGGGACAAGGACTCGTCAGCCTGTCTAGCAGGAGGGACACGTATCGATTTCAGTTCGTCCAGCGGCTGCTCACTGCTTCGACTACTGTGGCCTGGAGGCCGCTGGCTCACACTATCTTGTGTAGAGTAAGTGCGCTGGGACACGGCTCTGTTTCAAATGGACAGTGAGCGACTTGGGTTTAATCGACTACCACCTTTCTACAAAAGTCTTTTTAGGGTTTGGGGACTTTTTACCCGTCAGTGGGCTGGAGGGTTATCCTCTGTTCACTGGCTACTTGAGGAGCCGATTGTGTTGGGGTCACGTTTTGATGTTTTGTGTTATTTTCCTGGTCTCACAGCCTTCCTTTTTGAGAAGAGAGCCCTGCAACTCCGGCAAATTGTTGACAGGGCAGGTTGCAATTTCCAGAATGTTCAGGCGGTAGCCTCCTTTTTGGGTCTGAGGTCTGAGAGGTATGTGAAGCGATTTCTTGATAAGCTTAATGGGGTCCTGAGTTGCCAGGAGAAAAGTCTTTTGGAGGACTGGGACAAGGGTAATGTTCTTTGTGACGATAGGGATGTTTTTCCAACAGTTTTACTTTCACCTGCTTTGCTAGAATGTGGTCATGCTAGTCCACTGCTAGTTTCTAGGGACCAGGACAGTATTGTTTTGTGTTCAGCTAGTGGGAAAGTTCTGTACAAGAATCTGGTGAAGGTGTTGCACAAAACCACTCTCAGGGGTAGGATGGACAATGTTTGGAGGGATAGGTTGGGCATTGATGATGAAATGAAACCTGTGTGGAGAGTGATTTACAAGTCCCCACTGACCAAAAGAACTGGGGATCTTCAGTGGAGGATCTTGCATGGTGCTATTGCTGTTAATGCTTTGTTATCTGTGATAAATCCTGCACTGAGTGACATGTGTCCTTTTTGTTCTGACAGGGAGACTATTTATCACTGTTTTATGGATTGCAATAGGCTTTCCCCTTTATTTTGTGTGTTGAGCCTTTTGTTTTTTTCTATGGGAACAAGGTTCACAAAGCAAGGTTTTATACTTGTTTTTTTTTATAATCAGAGACAGAAGTCAAAGTGTGAACTCATCAATTTCATTAATGGCCAGGCGAAGCTGGCTATTTATCTAAGCAGGAAAAACAAGGTGCAGCAGAAAGCTGGAGATGATGTTGTTGCAGTTTTCAAGAATTTAGTCAAGTCGAGAGTCACTATTGACTTTTATTTTTATAGATTAACAAGGGCAATTGATGTTTTCAAGGACAAATGGTGTTGTGTTGGTGCGCTGTGCTCTGTAACAAATGATGAGCTTTCTTTTGCCCCTTTTTTGACATGAGTGACTCATGACCTGTTTTTGTTTTTTCTGTTTGTTTGTTTTTTTTGTAGACTGATCTGTTAGTGGTGCTTATGGTTGTTGTACAATAAAGCTTGTTAAAATTCAAATTCTCTCTCTCTCTCTTTGTCACACACACAAACACACACACACACACACACACACACACACTCAGGTATTATATTTAGCCTCATTAGTTAGACAGGTTGACATGCTTTGCCTTAGGCTGAGTTGTTTCCAGTTGCTCCACTTCTGGACCTGTCACGGTGTCCTTTACCTGATTACCCACGTGTGTGTGTGTGTGTGTGTGTGTGTGTGTGTGTGTGTGTGTGTGTGTGTGTGTGTGTGTGTTGTGTGTGTTTGTATGCTAAGGGGCATGGAAACATGTGAGTATGCTGCAGTAGGTTCCATTTATAAGCCTTTGCTATGCCAGCTATGCAGGTCCACATACATTAACACATACTGTACACACACACACACACACACACACACACACACACACACACACACACACATACACATACACACATACACAAATGGAGACTTACTGGAGGTGTTGTAGCGCACACCGTTGAGAAACTCGGGACATGGCAGCGCCACAACCCCAGCACTGCTTCTGGGCCAGCAGGTACCAATGCCATCTATAGAGGTTTCACAGTACACACCTGTGAGAGAGAGAGAGAGAGAGAGAGAGAAAGAGAAAGAGAGAGAGAAAAAGAAAAAGAGAGTCATCATGTCATAATTTATACCAACACATACAACATACCCTCATCCACAAGGCATATATTACCCCATTACTGTAACTACACATAGAGAGACAGAGATATAGAGTGGGGGATGATACAGAAAAAGAGGAGAAGAGTGAAAGAGTAAATGTAGACACAGAGAAAAAGAGGGGAGTGAGTGAGAGACAGTGTAAAAGAGATGAAGAGAATGTAACAGAAGGAGAGAAGTAGTGACGTATGCAGGAGCCAAAAGGATGAGAAGACAGAGACAAAACCTGATAAGATGTATGGACCCTTTCAAGAGAGTTCCATTATCAGCATCATAGTTGGCCCCACAAGACTTCCTTTTTAACATTCCATATGTTATCTTAATGCAGAGGAAGTAGATTGGGGCCCAAATAGAACGTTCAAGCATTGTTTTTGTTTTTATTGTTGAAAGGGTTTATAGAATAAATGGAAACACGTGTTTACCTAATTTTGAATGCAAAACAAGAGACACATACAAACCATGAAACAATGTGTGTATGTGGATGTGTGTGCGTGCATGACCTGTGCGAAACTCTCGTGGGGATGGCAGGTGAATATATTTCCGGTAATGAACTTGCTGATGTAATCCAAAACCCCAGTTCATCATGTTTCCTGCAGGCACCCCCTGGTAAGGGCACAGCTGTACACATGAGCCTCCCTGTGTGTCCTGCTTACCTATCGGATCATCACCACCCTCCCACACGGACACTCACGCACCTGGTCCAGCTCTCTGTGATTCAGTTACAGCAGCGGTTCCCAAACTTTTTTTCCCGTGGACCACCTTCTACATCCAGACTCGGCTCGCGTACCCCCACCATCCGAAAAGTAACACATTCTATTAGCATCATGTTTAATTAGCCCGCCCTACATGATAACAAATAACAAAATCAAAATGTGCAGTCTATGAGCTCTCACGCTAAAAAAACATTGTGGAGAACATTACAGACTGGTTAGATAGCACCTCACAGAAACCACGCATTGTGGCTGGGCAGTCTGTCTCCCAATCCACGTGAAGCCTAGGCCTATGCCCCATCATACTTTCGTTTTCTTCGCGCAGTCTTTTCTGTCTCGTCCTTTCTTTTATCCCCCTGCGCTCCACCTCCACCATCATTCTGCCCCCCATCCCATCGTTACCTGTCTCCTGCTCTGTTTCCCTCGCTTCTCTTCTCCGATCACTTATTGAATTGGTCCTTTTGGACAGTGTCCCTGTTTTGAGCCAGTTTGCCTTCTACATAGCCTATACTTCCACGAAACTAACGTGCCAGATATTCTGGCTGCCCGCAGGAAATCACATGCATTCTGGGTAGCTTATTTTTTAATGAAAACATAGCCTGCTATAGAGTTTACAAATGATTTCCTTTAATTTCACGTTTCCATATCATTATAACCCGATTAAAAATTATTTATTATTTATGAATTAATTCGATTATTAATTAATTAATCATTTTTAACACCTTTCCGACATTGCCCTTTCCATCTCGCGTACCCCCTAGTGGCAGCTCGCATACCACCGGTGGTACGCATACCACAGTTTGGGAATCCCTGAGTTACAGTAATACTGTCAAAATGTAATCATCTCACCAGCACTTGGTCTTTATCACTTGCACATGTTTTATCTTGTGTTTGTGTTGTGTTTGTGTTTGTATCTGGAGGATGACTTGGATGACTCGGTGACACGAATCCTTTCAAAACATGAAATGGGCTGACTTGATCACATCACAACACATTCACACAAGTGTGACCAAACATTATCAATACATCATCAAACACCACTAATGAGCAACAGTACATGACAGATTGAAAATATTTTCTAAACCGTCTATAATGGTATAAATAAACAAGTCTCAGAAAGTTTGTACCAGCAGCTGTAGTCAATCATTTTTCCCCCTTCCCTTTCCCTCCCCTTGAATAAATAAACAAGATAGTGAAATTTTGTATACGGATAAAAAACATCCTCCAAATAACCAAATAACTCTCCCGGCCCCCCAGAGGCCTGGGGTAATGGATGATGGTCCGAAAACGAGATGCAGGAGGAAGTGGAGGAGAGAGGAAGTGGAGGATGAATTTTTTATGATGCCGTCGGCTCAGTGCCTTGGATTATGACAGCTCAAACAGGGCAGGCCAGTCAGCGGAGACAACAGGGACTTTAGAGTACCGTAGACTTAGACGGCCTAGAGTGGACGCAAGCAATGCACTTCAGAGGGCAACGCCTCTGGGACACTCATCACCATGGACACTCATCAGCACACAAGCAAATCTAATCCGTCCAACTGTCAACTATTAAGTGGTTATGGAACAATCAATATCAAACCACAAATACATCATCTATTAATTTACTTTTCCAAATGTATCATGCATTTTTCATTATCTTTGATAATAGGAACATCTAATACTGTCTTTCCAGACAGAGGGCAGTCCTGGCTGGGGCCTAGAAAGGCGGCTGGCTAACTCTGGTTCTCTTACTCTATTAACAGACTATGCTCAGAGCCGGCCCTTATCTGGGCCAGAGGTGTTTGTGATGTGGAGAGGGGAGGAGAGGCAGATGGAATACTGGTGACTGGAGACTGCTTCTGTGAATAATGTGTTAGGAGATGATAGTAGGGCGCGAGCAGAGTGTATAAGAGGGAGGGAGGAGAGGAAAGAGAGGGATGAAGGAAGGGGGAGATGGAAGGAGAAGAGAAAAAGGGAGGTAAGAGGGAAAGAATGAACTGGAAGGAGTGAGGAAGAAAGGAGCAGTAGAGGTGAACGGATTAGAGGAGTGACGGTGAGGAAAAAAGAGGAAAGCAGGAAAAAGATGAAGGGAGAGGAGGAGAGTAAAGGAGAAGGGAAGAGGGGAGGACAGAAAATAAGGAAAGATTAGACTAGAAGCTAAAGAGCAAAAGAGAACAGAGGATGAGAGAATAGGACAGACAGAGAAGAAGAGACTTTTTTCATGACAGAGAGGAGGAGTTCAGAAGAGTTTAGTCGTGTCAGAGAAGGTGGGTGGAGGAGGAGTGGAGGATTTAGACGGTGGGTGATTTATCTGTGACAGAGGTGACAGGATGAGCTGAGCGGAAGGGTGGAGGTCTGTCTGCTCCATCTGAAACTTTCATTTCAGAGAATTGCTTTTTATTTTTGTCAGTGTGTGTGTGTGTGTGTGTTTGTGTGTGTGTGTGTGTGTGCGCGTGTATGTGTTTGTGTGTATAAGTGTGCGTGTATGAGTGTGTGTGTTTCTTTACTTGTAAGGTGTGAAAGACTTGTAAGGTGTGAAATTTTTCTATCTGTGTCAGATAATGTACCATCTCTCTCTCTCTCTCTCTCTCTCTCTCTCTCTCTCTCCATGTACAGTAAGGACACACAGTATGTTGTCTATGTATTGTGTGAATGGTGTGAACAATGACATTTTATATGCAGATATCGGAGGTGCTTTGCTTGTGTGATGCAGGATGGGTGTATGAATTATACATTTTGCATCATCTGTGACATTAAGTGTAAATGTGTGACATTAATGGTGGTTAGGGATTCATGCCTGCATGTCTGTCCTTGCTGCCAATGTCACAGTTTACTGCAAAGCAGGTTGCTCAGAGTGTGCCCTATTTTAACTTCAGTTGTTATTCTGGGTGTCTCAAGGGTCAATGGTCATGGGGGAATATTGTGTATAGTGTGTGTGTGTGTGTGTGTGTGTGTGTGTGTGTGTGTGTGTGTGTGTGTGTGTGTGTGTGTGTGTGTGTGTGTGTTTGTCAGAGAGAAAGCCTGTCTGCATGTTGAAAGTACATGTGCTAATCCCACAAAGCTGACAAATCGGGAATTTTCCATTTGGTAAAGGTGAAGCATGCACAATTGTGAGTGTGTGTGTGTGTGTGTGTGTGTGTGTGTGTGTGTGTGTGTGTGTGTGTGTGTGTGTGTGTGTTCATACAATAGGTGTGTGTGGGTGTGAGAGTATATCTATCATGTGGGTGTGTGTGAGGTAGTAACAACTCCTCTCACATCCCACAATAAGATAGCCTCCACAAGTTCTGTTTAAACTATAAAAATCTATAAAGAACAAAAGCTTTCAGTTGCCTTTACAGAAGCTGTTATGCTACACATAAGGAATCATTTCAGCCAAGACAACCCAACATATGAATATCATGTTTTTGAAAGCTTTTCTCTTGCCTAACATAACATCACACTCAGTTGTTCACATTATTTACTGTTATTATGCTTACCAACTTATTAGATAATTCATATTAAAACAACATTACGTACGTTAATATGACGGCTTCAAATTAATTATGATGCCACACTGATTTACAGCACAACACTGCAGATGCATGCCTGGAATGCATGATATTGTATAACGCTGTTGCCACGGGATAGGAGCATGACACTTTCTTTCCGTTTTCATTATGTAGGTCTTTAGGAGAGAACCTCTAAGTGAGCATGTCCAGAAGTCTACAATGTATTATTCATTTAGCTGCGAAGTCACGTTTAGGACATGGTGATAAATGCCTTGGCAGATAGCAAAAAAAAAGCTCTGAGCTGAGGTCTACTTTAGCTTTTCATGTGCAGACAATTTGTACAAGTTCAATAGCAGACAAGGCAGAGAATAACAACATATTGAAGATTGACAAAACAACAGCAGCTTCTTGATTACTTCATTTTTAGAAAGGCCGGCTGGCCATAAGCTTTGTCTAAATTGGGCCCTATTCATGTGTCGAGAACAAAACAATCTCTCCCCTAATTGTGTCAGTTTAGACAATTTCAACATTCATTTGAAATTGTCTGGGAGCAAAAACCTGTATGCTACCCACACAGACTATACAACCACAAACTGACTGGCACACAAACAGTAATGATTTGAGACATAAACACGCACAAGCACACACACACACACACACACACACACACACACACACACACTAACATGCCCATTTGAGGAAGCATTGACACAGTGTTGATGAGAGGAAGAGTGAGCGAGACACACATTAATTCCTGGGCGGAAATGAAGTCAATCAGAGAGGAGCAGGAAGGAGGGCTCCCAGACGGACAGCACACGCATCTGTGCACGTTTAACCCAATCTGACAGCTGATCAACAGCCAGGAAACAGCTGGCCCTGTCCATCAGGGAGAGAGGGAGGGAGAGGGAGAGACAGGGAAGAGAGGAGAGCAGAGAGAGAGAAAGACAGAGAGACAGAGACACAGAGCGAAAGAACGAGAGAGAAAGAGCAGTATGAATGAGAGAGAGGTGAAGAGGAGAAGAAAGAGAAAGAAATTGCTCAAAAGGGGGAGTGAGGAGGAGAGAAGATGAGAAGAGATGTGGACCAAGGGAAGGGAAATAATCGGACAGAAATACTGCAAGATTTTAAGATGGACAGATGGGGAGTGAGAAAGGATGGGAAGGGGAAGAGAAAGAGAGAGAGAGAGAGAGAGAAAGAGAGAGAGAGAGAGGGGGGGGGGGAGGGATCAGGGAAGCGTGAGAAAACGAGCTGGAGCTCTGTTGGGTTTGGAAATGCACCCAGCAGATTTTGTTGACACTACTATCTGACACCCCAAATGATAACAAAACATCAACTGTCCCATGAAAGGCCTAAATGATCCCAATACACGCATCACCATGCAGACACAGATGATATAATCCTGATATAGGAGCTGGGCGGAACACCAAGCAAACACAACGAATAAAATAAACGACAAAGAAAAGGGGAACGAGCAACTCCGCCATGGCTCCCACTCAAATTCAAATGTAAATTGGATGCCATGAAAGGAAAGCAAAAGAGTGGACTGTGTTCAACACACACAAGAGGATGAGAGACTGTACAAGTAGGCTGTGGCTCTGGTCCAAGTCCACAGGACAGCAGTCCACTCTCTGGGCCACATGCACACAGACACACAACAGGCATGGACCGTCCTCTGGCAGGAAAACAAAACAACCTTATTAAGTCAAACGCAGCTGTTGTCTTGTTTTTTAAATAAATAATTACAACTATGATGCCCCAGAAAGGACACTTCTGTATGCCGGCCAGTATATATCACCCTCATTTGCACCCTTGTAAGTACACCTATAGTGTCAACCCTTTAGAGCAATAGTAGAAGCCTAGAAGGACACATAAAAGCATTATGTCATGTCACCCTTTCGACTTATATTTCTATGGCACAAAAATGTCACCTTCAGGTGGTCTTCATGGATACAAAGGTACAGGTGCAAAGAATAGAACTAGCCCTGAATCCTTACCCTACATAATTGAATAGCAGTATACCATCCCATCCCATTGTCAATTAAATGATGTTTCACCACTATTTTACCTGGTTCTGTCAGTATGTGCTAAATAGCCTGAAGTGATGTTTCTATGACACCCTCCCTTAAACTACCTTTGTGTGAGCGATTTCCAAAGTGCCATTTCACTGATATCTACGTACCTTACTAATGCGAATATACAGGTGCCTGTGGATGATCATTAGTTCCTTATGCACTGAGAGCATTGCAGTCAGTAACATTTTCTTGAGTTCAGTCCCTGCAGGGAGTAATGCACTCAGTGGGACATCTTTAGTGGTGTAGCTCCTTGTTTAAAGGTCAGCTGAAATGAGCTCACTAGACCTCTGCCCACATTTAGAGGGCAATTATTTCCCAGGCAGGAGATTTGAATCCATTGCCCACTCATGTCCCACAAACAGAATCACCTCATAATGCCACGTTTTACAAGGGGGTGCATGGAATGACCCAAATGGCCTTTTCCTATTTAAGACCGGGGGCCAGGAGAACACAAAAGAAATTAAAACAATAACTAAATGTGTCATGAGGTTGGAAACAATTTAGAAACAAATTTCAACAGCCTAAACCAATGCTTTCTACCTGTTTCTAAATGTCTCTAGTTCCATTGTTGCATTGTATTCCATTCAAAATGTTGCACTGATGCATCGTATTCCATTCCCTGCTTCTGCCTCAATTTTGTCCTGACCCACACCAGGAGTGTTTGGGCCTCGGCCCCGGTCCAGCCTCAGGAATGGACACAAAAGAGGTCAGAGGCAGCAGATAACTCACCGGTGATGTTTGTGTGGCTCAGCGTCTGATTCAACAGGGCCAACGTGTAAGCTGAAGAATGAAAAAAAAAAAAAATACACACATAAATTGTTCCCATAAATTGCAGCACATTTTATAAACAAATAACATTAGATTTTCCCTCCCCTTATAGTTCTGTGTAGATGGCTTTCATTTACAGCACAATGCTAGTAGTCAGTAACTTTAGAGCTCAGTAGAGGCAAGTCCTCATGGATGAAACCAATAAGGCGGGTAATAGTCTTTTTATTACTCAGTGATCTGCTATAAAACCAGCACTTCTTTCCAGCCATTTGATACAGATATAACCATGATAAGAAAACAGCGTCAACAAACAGTTGACAAGAGGGGAGGAGAGCGTCAGACCACTCACCTGTGATATTAGAATGCCCAAACGTCTGGTTCAAGAGGGCCAGCGTACGAGCTGGAAAACAGAAAAGACAAACACATACTTTATGCATGAGAGAGAGAGCGGGGGAAAACACAGAGAGAGAAAGAGAGACAGAGAGAGAGGGAGAGAGAGCAAGATATAAATAACTGTGTATATATCACCGTCTGTTTCCTTAACAATTATGAATTCCACTCAGCACCATTTCAGAGTAAATCTATCCAGCAACGCAGCTTCCTTTGATGCAGCACCCTAGTGACCAATCTTCAATGAACAGACAGTGTTTCATTCCCAGAACAACTCTTGGAACAACATCTACAATCTCACGAAACAGAGGAGAAAAGAAGAGGGACACTTAGAACAATTCCCACATGTCTCCGACATGCTCCGATTACCCCATGACTTAGATCATACATGCCATAACAACCACCCGGGCCTGTGTGTCCCCTTCCATATTGGGCTGTTCTGATGTCGAGATGCATTATTCAGAGATTGTTCAGCTGTGTTTGGTGCCAGTGCTGGTGATCGTGGAGACTCCCTTAACATCCATTGCGGGTCAGGTGACGTCTCTTCAGCCTATCTCTGTTGAGCAGGAGATCTCATCTTCCCATGTCTTTCTCTTTCCCCCTGAGAGGAAGTGTCGGACACTGTGAGGATATTTCATTTCACGGTGATGTGCTCCATCTCCGACAGCTTGCCAATTGCCTGGGACTTCAAAGCACATTCTACCAGACTTTATGTAAATACACCAGGCAAGGCCAATTTCAGGTCTCTGCAGCCCATGTCCATACAGTCTGGCTTCAATAAAACATGCAGAAATGAAGGGGAAAGCAGTCTTCCATGCCGTTTCATCTCAGGCCCAGATCACGAGCAAATCAGGGGGATATTACTCCAGTCATATGGTAGAGAACCGCGACCCGCTCTTAACTGGATTCTGTGGAGTGGTATACTTTGGCAGGTGCTGCTTGGTAGTTCTATGTGAGGCTGCTAAAAAGCGCCGTTTGCGACTGCTATGCCTCCGGACATGGCTGAATATTTCATGAGCCCAGAAGATTGGGCTGCCCCAGGCAAGGCTGCAGTAAAGTTTCTGAATGGAATACGGTTTACAGAGCTTACAGCGCAAACTTCAAAACTGACATTCTTCAGTTCAGCCCCTCTGAAATTTTCATTTACTTCTAGGTTAAATTTTGAGTTTAAGCATGACCTGTAGAAATTGCTTTTCTGAAAGTGGCTATTTGCTACAGGAATTCCAACAAAGCTTTTGACTTGAAACAAAATTGAAATACCTTCTGGGTAAAATATTTGTTCCCTTAAACAAATTATTCCTGATTAATGAATGTACACAAATTAATGGATGTACACATATGATAATGAGACAAAGAGATACAAACAAAAATACAGACACAGATATTGATAGATAAATAGATAGATATGCTTGAATACATTTTTATTTCCAAACGGAAGAGTCTGAGGGTATGCGTCTGGGCTTTTAAATGTGATGATGTGAACTGCCACACACAGATGCTTGCTTCCTCTAGCATGCCCTCATTCCTCCGCTCTGCGGCCTACTTGCTGCCCAGCCATATATTTGAAAATCCCGCAGCATTATAAAAAATGGAGGGTGTATCTCAGAGCAAGACACTCAAATGCTCTCAATGTACCAACTTATATGGACACAAATCAAACACAATAGCATGGACACCTGTCCCTTAGGCTGGAAAAAGCATCCCGCAATTTGTCTTGAGAAGCCAATGCAGTGTGCGCCTGTCATGTTGAATGTAGGCACTGGTGTGGAACTAACCAGATAAGTATGGTAAACCATAATGTGGCGAAGCCTTTGTGTGTTCAGCTTTAGAAGACATCCATTAAATATGAATCGACCGACCTGGATGCTCATTCCGTTGACAGGGCAAAGGTTACCACCACTTTAGAAGGGAAAAGGGACATCTGCCTCCACATTCCCTGCCAAAGCTTTAATAATTTCTTTTGACATGGTGAGGATTGCAAGGCTTTAAGGAAATACGGAGGCTAATGCGAGCTCCTCCTAAAACAAGCACATCTTCTGAGAACATTTCATCCTCTTAACTACAGAAGACACAGAGTGCTAAAGCACTAGCCTTTATGGATCCATTCTCGTCTCTGATGTAAGACATTTTCCTCCACCCTCCCACAACAGTGAGGGAAGAGGGACGGGTTGAATCACATGGATGCATAGATTGACTGCATATTCTATTAACTGCACACTTCACAATACTGCATATGGTCTGAAGTGGACTCTTACAGTGTCCATTCCAGTCCTATTATACAGAACTCCTTCCCCTATTACTCCTGCAAACCCATGCATCCACAAGGATGTCTACTGTACATAAACAGGAAAAAAGGGTAATTGTGCTGCAGAGAAGGATGGACCTATGGATCTATAAAGCGTGTACATTGTACATTTCCCTACTCAGAGCGGCAGCAGAGGAGTAAAGGGGGGGGGGGGGGGGGTTAGCGATGTTACAGGGATGTGTATCTTTAAGGCGTGTAAATGCTCTGCCCAGAGCAAATGTGCTGAGCATGGGCTCCCTGCCCCACTCAGAGGGGACCCCTGTGAACAGACGCGGCCGGTGCGGATGACTGGAGCCCAGTGAGGAGTGGGGGGTGTTGGGCTGGCCAGACCTGGACGCTGCGCTCGCCTCCCTCCCAGGCACATGCAGTATGCATGCGCAGACATGGAGAGAAACGGGCATGTGGGTGGACGGCGATGACAGACGCAATGTGTTATTCCTGTTAGTTAAAAGGGTGACTAAAAATTCCATGTATAATACAGCAGTTACGCACATTTGTTGGCTTAATTTGAATGGCTGCATTGTGTAATCAAAAATATCCAAAAATATCATCTCAAAAATAACATTGTGAGCCATGGTGGTGGAAAATGGTCAATATAATAGTAAATGTAAAAAGTGAATGTTACATTTTCAGACACAATGTTGAATCTGATTTTTGACGAGCCACTTACAGTATAAAGTCAACTGTTTGTCAACTCTCTGTTTAACTGTCACTGTCCTCAATGCAGAGGAAGTAGGCTGTTTGTCCTTGAGCATCATCTCAGTCAGCATGTAAGGTGTGAGTGAGAGACCTCGTCTCCCCGTGGCCTGAACTGTGACGCTGGTCTTGATGTGTCTCTGCTCAACCTCCAGCCTTTAATTGCCATGTTTAAAGCTGGTGATCATTTTCACATTACTGCTGAAAAGGTTTATCCTCACTTATCTATCTCTTGTATGTGTGTGTGTGTGTGTGTGTATGTGTGTGTCTTTACCATCTACCACTGCATGCGCAAGCACACATACACATACACACACACACAGAATTTGTTAATTACCTAGGTGTTAATTGCAGGGAGCATGACTGAATTTAAGAGGCAATTACTGTAGTCTTTTCTCCAAATTTCACCATCCAGAAAAAATACATTTTGGAGGTGTTTGGTAACTATAAATCTCTCCATAATTAGTGATCACTACAGTAGCTGACTTCCCTAAAATCTAAAAAACATGATTATATCATTATGCACGTCTAACAATTAGCCTTT
Organism: Alosa sapidissima; assembly: GCF_018492685.1. NCBI lineage: Eukaryota > Metazoa > Chordata > Actinopteri > Clupeiformes > Clupeidae > Alosa > Alosa sapidissima. Next base: position 13,007,457 of record NC_055959.1, on the reverse strand, counting down.
ATCTGTGTAAGTAGAGTGTGTATACGATTAACATTTGGTATAATTAAAATAACTCAAAATCAAAAAAAGGCTGCATTACAAAAACTTTAAACTTTTAATATTTATTTTAGAAGCAACAGGGGTTACAAACAAACGTTTCAGATATTAGGCCTTCATCAGTGAGACAAATAAAATGTTTAACCCCTGTCGCTACTACAATAAATATTCAAAAGAAAAGAAAAGCGGAAATTGCACCCAATGCATTAGAGGGAGAGTGCGGTATTTTGTGTGCATGCACAATTAAAATAAAAAACTATTTAAAAAAATGTCTCTTATTTAGAATCCAACACACCTGCCTTGGCCAATTTATGTAGATACATTTATGATCAAGTATAAGATACTGTAACGTACAGCCTACAAACAGGTGATGATGGCCACTTAGAGACTGTGAGTCTGTTGCAGTTTATTTGAGTGCTGTGTGGAGCTCCAGACAAATGGTGTTGGGGGCAGTGGTGAAATCGTTCCTCTTGCCAGAGCGCCATTAACCAGGCAGATTCGTGCTTACCATGACAAGCTGCAAATCACTGCTTGATCTCTATGTGTGCTCGACCATCAACACACACGCACACACACACGCACACACACACACACACACACACACACACACACACACACACATTTGACTCTCCATCATTCAAAAAGACAGTTGCAAGCTGTTTAACATTGAAGGGAATACATATTGCCCTCTAAACATTTCATTGTATAACTAAATAACCTTTAACTAGTCATGGCCACTTCAGGCAGCATCCCTTTTAGGGCGGAGCCAAAAGATCCCCAAGGTTAATGGATATTTGCAAACCACTTTCTGAGATATGCAGCTTCAGCGTTTCCAGGCTGCATTAAACACTAACCACAATGACTCCACAAAACATATTTCAGCTTCATTCCATGCTGATAAAGTGAAGATTTTAGAAATTACACAAAAAAAAAAACGATTTATAAAAGTATACACTTTGCATACTGTTCTTGCTCATCCATCAGTGCACTAAGTGCTGATTAATATTCATTGTTGAAGCTGCAATCGAAACCCAGTGGACTCAGGTGCTATATTTCACTGTCTGATGAACACAACATTAAATGACCATAAAGAATGTGTTGGACTCTAGACCTCCACTGACCACTGCATTTCAATTGCTTTCTTCCGGAAGCAGTAGTGAGCTCTCAGCCTTAAAAAAAAAAAAAAATTCATTCTTACTGCAGGATGGTCCTGTAAATCACAGAGCAGGATGGATTGTGATTACTCGCTGGGCCCTATTGTATACGTGGGACAGAATGGCTGTTATCAACAGGCCTGCCAGGCTTGCATGACAAAACTTTCACAATGGCCAATCAAAACAGCCTCAGACAGCCAAGTAGGCAATCAAAGCCAGTCCCTGCGGCCAGCCCCACTGCCATTAAAAAAAACCTATAGCCTTAACAGTGTAAAGGTTGCCAAAATCACCTTTTTACATGGTTGTTTCTATGAAAATGTATTAGTATTTTCTCTGTTTAATATGCCATGTATGTAAATTTGATGTCAGCTGACTGTTGGACGCGTGTTTTGGGTAGGAGTGACTTTTATTGCACTTTGTTTAAATGGAGGCGCGAGGAGAGCGCTCGCCCCCGAGAGTTACCTGTGTGAAGCCGGCTGTGTGGAGTAACGCGCGTTAGAGGCCTTGCATGCTGAATTTACCGTGATTCTTCCTCTGTATCCGCGAGCGCTGTGGATTATCATTCTTTTCCTAGGTAATTGGATTACGGCAAGCAAAGGATCCTTTTCCTAACGCGCGTGTTGTGGTGAGATTGCGTTTCGCAACTGTATAAGGGACGACTTCTCAACAGACTGTAAGCGCAAGAACTTTTTCCTATTCCGGGGATCACGTTTGTATTTTGGACTGTTTGAGTCATCTGATTGATGTCAGGACTATTGAACATTGAACTCTGGGGGGTATTTGTTGGGGCATTGTGAAACTTTGTTGTTAATTATGTGTCGGGCCTTCAGTTGTGCGCCGAGTGGCCGCGAGTTCGTGCATTACAATACAGAGTGAATCAATGTCATATGTTGGGTTTCTTTCTGTAATATACACTCTTATCACTCTTATTATTTTGCCAGTTTAAGTTAAGATTAAACGGCCTTCATTTGCATTGAACCAGCACGATTTCCTGCTTATTGGATCCGCCCGTAACCTTATTTATGCGTAGTGGCAATCAGTCTTTTTGAATAAGGCCGAGTTGTTACAACAGTGCAGTCCAAAATCCTGGAGAAGGGTGGTTGGTATTTGAGTTCTTCAACAAATCAAATTAAACACTTCCTGAAATAACGTGTTAATTGGCCAGAGAAGTGTACAGCCACTTTCTCTCTCAAATTTAAAGAGCAAAGCAAACATGCAGAACAAACAGCTTTTGAACAGTGTAGCAAAATTGGCTGAATTTGAGAAGTGCATTGAATAATAGACTGTACCTTTTACCAACTCAATGGCTAATAAAACCAGCTATTGAAATATCAAAATTGAAATTACACTCATCCAAGCCTCCCCTAGAGCCTTCAAATTTGCCCACCTATGCAATATTGGATTTTCCTTTAGTTTATACTCTCACTTGTTCACATCTCTTCTCTCACTTGTTCTGTTCATCATTCTTAAGTGCACGTTACTTTTGATAAAAGTGTCTGCCCGATAAAAATATAAATGTAAACGATTACACGGCATGCAGTAGCCCAGGCTGGATATGAGCCCATAGCCTACTTGGGTAGTCAGCTCAATACTTATGTATGAAATGGAGTTTGTCCCTCATGGGTACCACTACTATCACTGGTGCTGGCTGGGAAAAAGCATCTAACAGGTTCATCTATCACACATGGCTCAGTTACTCTCACAAACACAATTAGGGATGAAACGATTCATCATGACAATAATGACTTTTGTGCTGTTTTGTGGCAACAGATGTAATTATTCTTCCCTCGGGGGGTAAGAAAGGAAGTTTCTAACTAAATACATATGTAAAACATGAATTTAAGTTATAAGAACAAACTGCCTAAATTACTTTGATTACCATCGGTTTCTATCACACATGGGATGCTCTTGACATTCTCATTTATATTTCTGTGTGTGTCGGATGACCATATCCCAGATGGTCTAAATAAGTAACAGCCAACAACACAGATCACTGACGGACAGATTCTCTGAGGAACAGAGGTGTGACAGTCATCATTAGAAAATTAAGCTGACTACACTTGTTAATGGATATTTCAACTGGAAAACTAAGAAAATATCTTGCGTGTTATATGTTTATTTGCATCACAAGTATTGTTTTACCTGTATAGAACACCACCTAGTATCAGTTAGTGTTCTGATGGTGATCTGTCATAATACAGACCTTTGATAAATGATGTAGGCCTGTGTTTCTCTTATTAAGTGCTGCTGTGCACTTAATAAGAGTTTTTATTGTTGTTGATGCCTAACAATTGGCCAAAATTGTAGGGTATTCTAGCCAACAATCATACTTCTACACCTAACTGACTATTAAATCGACAAGCAATTTTGCACTTTTGTCCATCTAGATACCGTTTGTATTGGTCAAGGAATGCTACACTCATGAGCCAATGACATCTCAAACAAAGTCACACAACAACGTCCCTGTATTACCAGTAAGGAAAATGCTGTTTAGGAACAGGACAAATACATTAAAAAAAGATACCTGAGCATGACCTTACCCACCCACTTTCATCGTGCTAAATAGAAAAAAGAAAAGAAAATCAAAGTAACACAGTAGACAGTATAGCTGCAATCAACACTTGAGCTATATGAATCCACTATGAATTGAGCCTGACTTCTTTTCAACACTGTTGGGCGGGGCCGAGAGACTATAAACAGCAATAAACCTATGCCATTGCAACTTTTGCATGTTTTTTAATATCATGATGGTGTGCCATGACATTTTCCCATAGTAAAAAGTGCCTCGAGAGAAAAAAAAAGTTTGGTAGACACTGATATAGGTATTTCCATGATACTGGGGGTTCTGGTGGTTATCTTTAAAGGCTTCTGTTTCCTCCCTCCTCCAGTTATGGTGGTTTCTTCTGAAGCCAGTCTGACAAGGACAAACTGAGACATAAGCTGATTTCACCCTGTACCTCTAGTAATGTCAAACATAAAATGTTCTAGGCCTTTGGCATTTGTAAAATAGTTTTTTTTTAGATTGTCAATTTTCTACAGAGAGCTTTTCAGCTGACCTTTTGGCATTTTTATTTTCTCCATACTCACAATATACTCACAAGAAGAGGATGAAGAAAAACGTATCAGAAAACAACAGTAAGTTTTCTTTCCTTTTAAAAAAATAATTTAAGAGGGGTCTAAAGACATTCCTGTTCAACATGCACTTTGTTCTTTAAGTGTTTCTTATGCATTATGGTTTGTATAATATTGTTTTTTATTTCCATTAGGCTGTTGATTAATTTGGCATTATTGTTTTTTTATTGATATTCTCCTTAATATAGTCTTACCATGTCATTGTTTTTTTTTATTATTGATTGAATGGACATTATTGTTTATTATTGATTTTTCCCTCATTTTCATTGCTTATTTTATTAGGCTATTGATTTAATTGATATTGTTGTTTATTATTGCTATTCTCCTTATTATAGTTTGACCAACATTCTATTCTGTTCCCTATTAAATTTTAAATATTATGTTGTTTTTGTATTTGTGTGTTGCTTTGGACAAAGGCGTCTGCAAAATCCAATGACCATAACCATGGCTATAACCAAAAAACAAATCTTTATTCCACTCGTTTACTCATATTTGTCTTCATGTCCATTCAGTTCCTGATGTGACATCAGTGTATGTGGGGACTTATGTTTACCCTGCCACTGTATTGAGCCTGCTGCCTCTTCCTGATGATCAGAATGGCTATTATGATGCTCCATCACGTCAAGCTGCCACGGTTGTGAAGGGGAAATGATGGGATGCATTTGAGATGGCACCTGCAATCATCCCATCAGAGCAGGCGCAGCAGCGGGAACAGAGGCACTTAGGAAACACTGATACGTGTGGCATAGACTGTAGATCTGGGATTTATCCCAACCATTAGCTCTTTATACACTTTATAGGCACACTCTAGCCTTTGAACAGGAACTCAGGACTTCTTTCAACCAATTGAAGAAAAACAAATCAGTTGTTTGGAAAGACCAGATAGGACAGACTCAATGGTATGTTGCTATTAATGTGGCACTAAATTTCTATTTCAGGCTGATTGTTCACCTGTTTCCATGCAATATGAGAGTGAATTTGGTTCTGTTGGTCTGAAAATCGGTATGGAAATGTGCCTCTTTTATGTCTGATGCTAGAGCACTGGTCATCTTTGCAGGTTTGATCCAGATAGTCTTCAAGACTTAACAGCTAAAGCTCCTTCTCTAACCATGATACTTTTGCTCCCTCTGAACGTCACAAGAACAACAACATTTTCCAAAATATGAACTGCAGAGTTTTTGCATTTTTTGTTTTAGAACTTCTATTTCTATGCATTTTATAGAGTTCATACTAAAGCCAGCAACATTCTTTGAATTCTTATTTGTCTAGAGCAAATCTTTTGAGGACCTTATATGGTACCGATGGTGGCGTAATCCTGAGGTCGCTTCTCTGAGAGTCCCGTTCAGGAACATTATCTTTGACGGAAAGGAATGTCTACATGTGTATTGAAAGGAAAATAAATAATTCAGTAAAACGCAACCTGACAAAGCAGGATTACTTAGCCAAATACTCACAGAGCAGCTTCTTTTTATCTGTCTTGAATAATAAAATTACCTTCAGGTCAATCCATTAGTCTGTTGATTCGCTAAGTCTGATGGAAAGAGTAAAAATGGTCATAAAAGCTGATGTCTTGTTTTCTTGGAAAGCAATGAGCATTTATATGTGCTCTCAGTTTGGTTTTGGACTGTAAAGCAGTGAAACATCTCCACTATATGGACAATTACTGTCAAGAAACCACTATCAATAGGTCTTAATAGGTCCACTATCATAAATAAATAATAATTTTAATTGTTTAATAGCAATATTTTTACTAGTCAATACATAGCTTATACTACTGTAACTGTACTCTTCATCTCTTCTGACAGGACCAAAAATATACCCTCTAGTCCTAGGCCTGAGCCTGAGATGAGGACTAGGACTACACAGATGAAGGGAATTCTCTAAGGGCTAGTCCACACATCCAAACCGATCTTTTTTTCCTCCGTCTTCCCTGGAACCGTATCAAGAATATTTGCGTCCAAATGGATCCATCTCAACACGACTCAACACGTTACTTCATATCCCAGGCCTATAGGTGGCAGAATAGGCTACGACGAAAATGGCTAGTGCAAGGAAACCAGAATTATTTGTGTGGACTGATTGTGAACGGTCGACTGTAGTCCACTGTAAAACTAATAAACTTAATTTTTACGGTTTGTGAAGGGTGCAGCCCCGTTCTTTATTTGGCTAACGCAGGTACAAATAATCTCCTTTACTTTCTTTGGTTGTAGGATAGCCCGTGATTCACATTAGTTTTGGCTATCACCGCAAGTGCATAGGCTACTAAGCGCTAGGCCTACCCAAGTTCTAGGCTATTCCGTCGCCACATTTATAATAATGTCGATACTTTTGCCTGCATCAAATCGCGCATTTGCATTTAGTGCGCATCTACCATAGGCTTAACATGAGTTCTAAGCGTCTTTGTATGCTCATATCTGACTTCACTAGACTATGAATGCATGTATTTATATTGTAAGACATGTCAAATAAATGAATGACACCGGCACTATGCACAAATTAATTTAAACTTACACCGCACTTCCCTAATAACTTCTGACTAGTTCTCTCGCGTCACTGACAGTAGCTAGAATGCATCAAGAAAACAGGGAAAACACTGTTCAGTCCACCAAGTCATGATAAGCTATTGGCGCTGCGCAGCACTAGTTGTGATATTTATCCTACTGAGTGTAATCATAGGTAATGTCATGTACAGTATGAAAACTAGTATTGTTAGACAATACTATAAGTGTCAAGTCCAGGGCAGGTGAGGTCGGACGATGACATCATCAATACACAAGTATGCAGTTTCACTGTCCAAACGAACTCGCAAGGGCTATGGTTTTAGATTTTTCCACCCTGGGACCAGGTTTCAAAAAAGTGCGGTTTCGGGCAGTGCGTTTACAGGATTCGTTTGGACAATCGGCCAAGACGATGCAAAACCTGTGCGTTTAACCCAAAAAGCGACTCCGTGTGGACGGGGCCTAAGAATTCTCTGGAGTCATCTCCCCTCCCCAATAACAACACACCAAATCACTGAACTGAGTGAGCACAGCTTCACTCCTGTGCCCTGACAAAAGCGCTTATCACACCAGGAATTTAAGAAGCAGGTCAAATTCTGATGTAAGACACTTTATTTTGAAGTCAGACCCAGGAGCCAGATCACTTAAGAGTGTGATCTGTGGGGAGAGTGGTTATAACATTTACAAGGAGAGGTGATGAGATGGTGAAGAACTCACCTGAGATGTTGGTAGAGAGCAGCAGGTACATGTCACAGGTAAGATCTGCGGTTGCTGTGGAAACAAGGGCCACCCAGAGGATCAACACCTGGATGAGGAGAAATTTGGGGTGAGAGAGAAGAGAGGAAATGAAGAGGATGAGTTTGTGAGGAAGAGAGGAGAGGAGAGAGAAAGGGAGGAGAGATTTACAAGGGAAAAGGAAAAGGAGGAGAAAGAAGAAAAGGAGTAAAAGAGACAATAAGATGAGAGAAGAGGAGAGGAGGGGTGTGTGAGAGGAGGAAAAGAGAGAATAAGGACAGAAGAAGGATGGAGAGTTTTGGAATGGAGAGAAAGGGCAGTAAAGAGAGGAAAGAAAAGAGAGATAGGGTGAGAGAATGGAAAGAATGAAAAGAAGAGGAAAGGGAGGAGGGGAGAGGACACAAATGTGTGTCAGTGCTGTAGGCTGAACTGAAGACACAGTGCTTCTATCAGGAAATGTCATCTGCTAATATCAATTTACACCAATGCATTTATGTATCAGCAGTTTAATCACACCAGACACGCATTGGAGGAAAATAACAGAAGAACATAAAAAAAATAAAAAAAAGTACATATAGATACAAGCAAGAGCGAGATAAAAAGCGGGAGAAGCATTAACATCCTTATCTCACTCTTTGTGACCTACATTACATAAAGACTGCTAAAAAAGGAAAAGGATGCAATAATCAACAAGAACAAAGCACTGGGATAGCCGTGTGTGTGTGTGTGTGGGGGGGGGGGAGGGGTGTACAAGCACAGCTCAAATAGCTGCAGAATGTATGTGGAGTTTTATGTAACTGCAGTGGATTGTTTATGAGCTCACTTGGTCACTTAGGCAAGAAAAAAAGATGGTGTGTGTGTGTGTGTGTGTGGAGGGGGGGGGGGGGGGGTGGTTGGTAGCGGAAGAAGAAGATAGTGAATGAGAATGTGACAAAACACACACACACACACACATACTGTACACAGCAGCACTTCAATGCCATTATAACTTTAGAGATGGATTGCATGGGCCTCTTTTTTTAACAGCAGTGTCGCTATCTGCCTGAAAGCAGAGGGTCTCGTTCACTCGTTCAGCAATACTCCTCACATTACCTTGAACTGAACTGCTATTTTCAATCCAACATGGGAAATTAGTAAAGGGGCCGGTTTCATAATGCATTTCCGACTTCGGCTGTGATTCTGCTGTAATAGAATCAGTTACACAAAAGCTCACAGTAAAAGGCAGCTGATTCACTTGAGGCATCCTAAAAGCTAGTCTAAAAAGGTTGCATACACTACAGCATATGCAATATATACTGTAACAGATGCACCACTGCTGCTCATTTTTGACAACTTATCCTGGTAGCACGCTAAAGTCAGGACCAGGTCTCTTCAGTGTTCAACTGGGCGTTATCTTGAGATTCTGGCTGATTTAACTGGATTTTGATCATAAATATAATTCATTTCCTTTTGTGCCACAGTCGTTGTCAGGACAGGCAACCTTCCCCAAAAGCTAAAGGACACATTTATAAGCCCCGAGCAGCACTCTTCCCTTTAGTGATCGTGTCATAAAAAAATAAGATGGTCTCAGTTTTCTTATACCCCACATAAAATATCCAAGGGCAAATCCGGAACACTATTTTTGTTACACTGACAATCACTTTAACAGCCCTGAGACGGGATATCTATCTTTTACATCATGGTGTATGTATACACGAGCTATTCAAGAAAATAATTCCCCAGCATCCTTTCGTTTGCGTACACGCTCGTTTCCCAAGATTTATTAAGAGCCGTGACTGAACAGATGGACCTGCGTGGTTCTTTGCTCATGATGCGACAAATTTACTGCCAATAAAAACGATTGACTGCGCACTAACATGTGCCGTCTCAACGTTCTTCTGGAACTTTCTGGCCTGATGTTGCTGTAATGACACGGTGTGGACAGCTTTACAGAGAATATGCTGACAACCACTTTGTCTGCTGGTCTCACACAAATCCCTGTCGCTAGTAAAAAAGGGGAAATATGAGAAATATTTCCAGTGTGTGTGTTTTTCCAGACTTCAAATATTTTTAGAAGCTCGCTGCCATGATGCTTGTCTTGAGGTACCCACTGAGGAAAGTCTGAACGGGATTTCCCCCAAAACAGTAAAATGAGTTATGCTGAATGGAAATATCTAGTGTAATAGTAGGCATACAACACACACATTTATTAAACACACACACACACACCTGTTAATATGTTTAATAAATGTGTGTGTTGTATGCCTACTATTACACTAGATATTTCCATTCAGCATAACTCATTTTACTGTTTTGGGGGCCACAAATCCATGAGATTTGCTGTTCTAATTTATTTAAAGGATAATCCTGGTATTTAGCACTTTGAGCCCACTCACCGAGTGGTTAGTGGTGTGCGTTGATTATTAAAAACAAATTTATCGGCACAATGTATGATTTCCAGCCGTGTTATTTGCTATTGTGGAACTATACTGCTCAAAAACATTAAGGGAACACTTCAATCATACACTGGATTGGTACTCTGACACTGTTTGGTTCTGAGCACAAGTAAAACTTTTGAGGCGAGTGTTTTATTTTGCAAGATCTGTCAGACATTCTGTGAATGTAGTTTGAGAATGGAGAAAAGGGTGGAAGGTTTCAAAAAATGTGTTTTAACAATTGTGAAAAACTGTAAGTGTTCCATTAATTTTTTTGAGCGGTATATTTTTTTCAGATACCTCACAACCGCGTATAAACTTCTGCTCAATATTTGAGCCTGAAGCATAGACAGTAAAAGAAGGTCTCGCGACTACAACCAAATGTAAACAGCCCCCGTTTCCGTTTCCGGTGGCGCAGTAATATCAATGTGCAATGAGTCTTCCAAGAGAAATCAATGGGATTTTACAAAATACCAAATAAAACACGACAGAAACTGTATTTCGCTACCCTACTTGTTTTGGAACATCAACGAACACCACTAACCACTCAGTGAGTTGCACAGTTTTGAAAACTAACGTTAAGGGTTGTTTTAAGGACATGTTTGTGCATGCCCATAAGCCGCCACTCTGAAGTAGTCAAAGGCGAAACCTCTATAGTGTATGTATCCCTGCGTCCACAAAAGAAAAAGACTGAACTAGCGTACAATATAATATTTTAAAAGCTCCTCAAGGGCAATATTTTTATGGAGAATTGGTTAGTGTCGGCTAGCAAAAAAACCTACTGAGGTATGACAGAGCAGAAGGCAAGGAAAGAGATTGATAGAGAGAGAGAGAAAGAGAGAGAGAGTAAGAGAAAACAAATGTTAATTCAGAAAGCATAGAGCCTAAATGCACAAAGACAAAACAAACAGAAAGAAAGAGTTCAAAGAAACAGAAAAAAATGCATTGAGATAAAAGCATATGAAGGGAGAGAGAAAGAAGAAATGAGAGAGAAAATAGAGAGGATGAACACCCAGAAAAGGGGAGCAGGGAAATATATTGAAACAGTCACACACACACACACACACACACACACACACACACACACACACACATCCACACACACACCACAGTAGTTCTTCTGCTCACTCTGGCCTGTTTACTTTTGGTTTTGCGGTCTCATCAATCTTCACTTGCCTACCCACAGTGTGTGAAGCCTCGTCCTCTGCACTACTTCCATTGCGCTCTATCAAATAGTAATAGCAAGAGAATGATAACGCCCCAGACACAAAAGAATGAATATGTATGCCATTCCTTGTTTACTGCTGTGTATGTGAATACAGTACATCTCCCGCAATGAACAAACAAACAACCAAACATGAAAATAAGAGTGTATTCAGCCAGACAGCGAGAGACCTTGGCACAGTCTTAAATGTGAGATGCATCCCTTGGCAAACAAAGTCATTTGATCCCAAAGGTTAGGATCAGAAAGCTAGAAATGTCAAATCAGATGCAGAAGCCACTTTCAGAGGATCCCTCCTGATAAGATTATTTGGATATGCTGGTGAGGGCCTTCAGAGGAAAACTTTGATTCCAAATCTACTATGGGGACTGCAGATATAAATTAGCCTAAAGCTAACAATGACGCCATGCATAAAATGGCAACATTTACGTTCAAAATTGTACATGGTCCCCTACAAATAAAATAAATGAAAAATATTAAATAAATGGTGAGCTTCCTTCATTCATCTGCACTTCCTGCTTTATTAACCTTTCTTCTCCCTCTGCCCCCTCTGACTGTGCTAGATACTTTAAAAGGTTTCCTCCAATCACATGCTTTCGGGAGGCCTCAGGCTCCATGCAGCACCAGCAACATTCTTAGTCTAGAGCACTTCATAAATAAATCAAACTAAACCGAATTACAAAGATTCACAGATTATTTCACACGTCAACACAGCCAAAAAATTATGAACACAGAAGCCGTTGGTGTGAGGCCAGCGCTAATGAAAGCAAAGCATCTCCTGTTGCTTCAATAACATCTGGTGGGCCGGTCCTCTGCTTGACTTCCCACTGTACAACACAATGCCAGTACAGGAGCACAAGGACACTGAGCTGCTTTGTGCACCCTTGCTGAGGGGCTTGCCTGAAACTCTCCTTTTCCTCTCAAATGACACATGATAGTCTCTATGTAGTTACACAATCATGATTTTATTAGAGAGAACATCCAGAAAGAGAGTTGTTATTGGGCATGACTGTAAATATCAAATAGCTAATACAAGGTCAGCGATTATAACCTTTTTATCAACCTTTTCTTGCCATAACAGCATCTGACCATGTAATATAATTTCATTAATATAACATACTGTGGCTCCTCAGGAATGCAAGTCTCTAAGACAAGAGAAAAAATAAATAAAACAGAGTTCTCTTCTGTTTATTGCCTACTGAGAGTAACCCAAATCAACCCAAGCCAACAGGGAAGCACAATATGAGTTCTGCTTGGCTCTGTCTCTCGTCAGGGGAGCAGAATTTACCACAGACTGGAGAGCAAACCCAATTCTCAGGATCTGATGTTCCAACAACTGCAAATTAGGGCTGCACAATTATCAAAATCACAACCACAATTTGAACCAATGCAATGATCTAAACACAAAGGCTACTAATTATCATCCATGGTTAATCTTGTCACATTTCTGATCTTTTTATTCATGTCATCCTCCTTGTGTGACAGACAGTGAAGCTCATCAATCAGGAGGGCTGTGCTACTCATATAGGCAGGCTCACCAATCAGAAGTGGCACAACTTAAAGAGACATTTGGAATATTAAACTGAATCTTGGCATTGACATTCAAAAATCACATCACAAATTGCAATCGCAATCATAACATCTGTCCGAAAAATCACAATTAGATATTTTCCCCACATCCTGCAGCCCTAATGCAGACATGATGGAAACAGGACCCAATGTATGGTTCTGCTCAGATCACTGCTGATTCAGCATCACCAATGACTGCTCCTCGAGGGATATGGACTTCAAATTTACAGCCAGGTTCTAGATTTTAACATGTTCCAAAAACAAAGCACAGGAACCAAACGTTGAAGTATTTTCAATGATGTGATCTACCCATACTTCATTCAATTCAAAAAGGGCATGCAAAGAGCTTCCGTTGCTTAGCATTTAACATGTCAAATCCTTGTCTTAAAATGTTATGCCACATGGCAGGTCATTTCAGAGCCATGTCACGATTTTCATGTAATTATAACTCTCATGATGTTTCATTCATAGACAGGTTGCTAGCTAGAACTAATTGTCATGGCAACTAATGATTTCAGCCACCACATCAAGACATGACATGTTGTTGGATGGTTCCAAGCAGAGCATTCCTTTAGGTAGAGATCTGGAGAGGGTGCTTCTCATCGTGGTGGTACAGATAAGGGGTGGCTGGCAGGGCTGTATGTTAAAAAAATTTGCAAGTAGCACTGGTGCTACAGAGGTTAAAGGTTTTGTAGCACCAGCCACAAATTCTGTAGCATCGATATAAAACCTCTAAAATCTCTAAAAACAATCACAAGTAGGGCAGTTCATCACAGTTCATCAATTGTGGTTGGGATCTAGGCCTACTGCAACTGGATTGATAAAAGGTCATGTAGTTGCAAACATCTCACCTGGCTACATTGTGTTTGAGATGAACAAAAGCTATCAGCATGATATGTTATTTGGTTGTTGTGTTTTTGTAAAAACAAAAAAACAATCCCTGACAGTTCCATGCAGTTAGACTTTTCAATGGGTATCAGGAAGACAGGTCATGCCATTGGTTTTTTGTTAATTTTTCTTATTCATGCATTGGAAGTCAGTTCATTTATTTTTGAATAAGTAGAAGATATATGCTGAAGATTTTATTCCACTAAGATTTAATTCACGTTTAGTTCATATTTCTAAGTTTTTAGATTACCTAGATTACCTAGAGCAGTGGTTTTCAAAGTGGGGGCCGGGGGCCGCGAAGGGGTGCCAGGGGGGCCTCAGCAAGTTGGAAGGAAAAATAAAAGCAACAAATAAATACATCAAAATTTAAAATATACCTATGTGGGTTGTTATACAATTCCATCATAATAATGTGACGCATATCTGAACATTATATTTCCCATGATAATGACTGGGAATAATAGTAGAGTGATAGCTCTCATATAGCAGAAAGCCCCAAATACAATTTTTACACACTGTATGCTCCATCGCGAAGTGCTTGTGGCTAAAATAATTATTAGGATTAGCTTAATGTACATTTGCCGTAGTATTGTCGATGGGTTTAATAACACATCAAGGGGGTCCTTGTCCAGAACCTTGTGGTATTTGGGGGGCCTTGTCGTGGAAAAGTTTGGGAACCCCTGACCTAGAGTAACCCTACATTTAACCTTATTGTCATTGCCCGAGTGAAGTACCGTAATTACATCTAATCAGTGGTGCAAATGAGTAGGCTAACTGACATGTCAAACAGTGCACCCATTAAATGCATTCCTAGACTGTTGCATACACACACTAAAGATAGCTGAAGGTCTGTGGCTAACGCAGTCGTAATTAAAGTGTTGTGAAGGTTTTTTCGGAACCGATCTTGTATAGGTTAATAAGCACTACTAAGCGAGACTGTTGCGCATGAAGTGGGCTCATATTTGACAGATAGAAGCGAACGTCCCGGTGGACTTTTTTCTTCTTAATTTTAGATCTGAATGGTGTTGTTTGGATACTAAGTTATTCGTTTTAAACTGAACTAAAAATGCAAAGCAACAAGGCGATTGCGACAAACTTCTACCTCTGCTTGCCTAATTTAATCACCTCTGCCCGGCCCGGTCGGAAGATAGGCCTACTTTCGCTTTAGGCTAAACATAGCTATCACTTGTTCGATTCGCGAGGATAATTTGCAAGGTGTTGTTTGATTTGGATTTGGATTGTTTGGATACTATAGGCCTACAAACAAGTAGACATACTTTTTAATCGCGTAGACTGCAACTAAGTTGAAATCAAAGTAGCATACATCGATTCCCCTCTCACAGAAGTAGTCTATACATAGGCACTTCAAACAAACAAACAAGCATTTTACCGGGAGCCTACACCGGGCACGTAACGAACGCGCAAAAACAGAAGACGGGTCTATTTTTTTTTAACGTGGCCTACGCGCCGCTATCACATTTGGTGTAGCCAGTTGCACTGATCACAGTAGAAGGTAATTGCTGTAGCCTCCCTGTCAGTCTCACACGCATGCATTGTATTGCCATAAGCAAAATACTGTAGCACCAGTGCCAAGTGGGTAAATCATCCATCGCACAAACTATTTTTTTTGTAGCATGTGCGACATATATGTCTGTACAGCCCTGGGTGGATAACGGCAGGCCTCCTGATCATCTGCAGGGCAAGCAGGCCAAGCCACTAAAGCCCTCTCCCTGGCCCCTTAAATCAGTTTGATTCGTGTATCAGGAAGGGGAAAAACCAGAGGAGATTATCTCCATTCAAATCCCACAGCGTGATCCTTCCACATTTACACTGGGCAATAGACACAGCGAGCAAGGCCGACAATTGTCCTTGTTGCATTGTCCTCCCTTTGAACCACAAAGCCGAAAGCGTCGGTGAGTCCATGTTCGACAGAGAGATAATTCTGTGAAACAATGTTTTTGTTGTGATTGCAGGTTTGTTTTTTGTTTTTTGTTTGTTTATTTTTGGACAGATTTAGGATCTCCTCTGGGGAAAAAATCAAAGAGCTCCGAAATCCTGGTGCTCCTGTTAGGCTAGAACATATATATATATAGTCCTCAGATTCTCCGAACTAAACAAAAAAAGCACCGCCTCACAAAAATGCTCACAACGTGATTGGAGACCGACAGGCCTGCAAACAAAAGGGACTCTGGCTGTGGTTTAGGGAGTGCAGTATCTTGCAATTTTACTGCTTCATAAGACATTGGATAAAGGGCACAGTTGAGATCACAAGCTCAAGATCAGGGGCAGAATCAGTTCAGTGCACAGTAGTGATCAGTGACACACACACACACACACACACAAACAAACAAACAAACAAACACAAACACACATATTAATAAGGCAATAATGAATCATGTGTTTGTGTATATTAAGTTATCTGTATTCTGAGATGAAATATGCATGTTAGAGAGTTCTGCCAGGATTGGAGCTGGTTTTCTGGGAACACACACACGCACACACACACACACACACACACACACACACACACACACACAAATGGTGTCTACCATGGTTTGTGGCAACACACACACACATGAATGGTGTGGTGAATGGTGTTTTCGCACGAAAACTGACCACAATACCCCAATACTTCCTGCCTGTATTGGCTTCCAGTAAGTCACAGAATTGATTTTAATGCACTACTGATTGTTTATAAATCACTAAATGGAACAGGGCCTAATTACATATCAGACATGATTCAGACGTACACACCTTCCAGAACTCTTAGATCACAGGAGAAATACTTGTTGGCCTATTGTTAAAACTAAACATGGTGAAGCAGATTCTAGCTGCTATACGGTTCGGCCCTGGAACCAAATTCCAGATGACATAAAAAATGCCCCAACTGCAGCCAGACTCAAATCTAGACTTCAGACCAAACTGTCATCAGATGATGTCTGCTAACAGACCAAATGCACTTCCTGTTAATCAGATGCACTCTGTCTTTTAAAGGTATCCAATGCAGATTTTTTCACTGTGCCCTCCCAGCAGTTCAATTATTATATTATATGTACTGTATGTAAAGTAGGCACACTATTGTTCTTCTTAAAGGTGCTCTAAGCGATGTTGCGTCACTCCTGTTGACAAAACAGAGACCTAGCTCGCCCCTCCCTCCCATGCAACTGAAACTACCCTGAACACGCATCTTGTCGGTGAATGGCTGGAATAGTTTGTTATGTTTCATGGTCCAGGTTACACCAGGCTGTTTTTGGAGCCTGTGCTGTCTACAGAGACTGCGTTTTCAGGGGACAGGCAGCTAGCGGATTGTGAGGAAATGTTTGCTCTATGTGACAAAAAATGTTTTAGCTTAGAAACCGCGTGTAGTATGGAAAGTGAAGATGGTGTCACTGACCCTTGACATTCTTCCACCATATTGGATTTTATCAATCACTAAACTAAACATTCACAGGTTACAAATTTTGTCCAATCTTCATGAAACTTGATGTACATGATCCACGGACCAAGTCTCACAAAAGTTAGCGAAAAGATTTTTGATTGTCGAAAGCACTTGCCCATCACAGCCAAACGAAATCGGTGGCATAGCTGCCAAACAGGAAGTAGGTCATTATCTCAAGAATGCTTTCACATATCAATGCCATATTTGGTACATGGACTCATAACTCCAATGTGAGGATGCACAAGAAATTTGGTGACCTTTGATGCCTAGGAGGCACTGCAATTAGCCAAGGTGTTTTGGCATTTTAGACGTTGCATTAATGCATGTAACTTTTGACCTGTATACCTGATTTTCAAAAATGAGGTAGTGCTAGAATCCTTGGATCAAGCCAAGTTCAACATCCCTATGACGTCAATTTCCACTAGATTCGGTATCGGCCATATTTTGGATTTTAGCGAAAGGTCACACATTTTGTCAGATTTTCTCAAAACTTGATCTTCAGACCATGCATCACAAAAGTTAGTGGAAGGTTTTTTGATTTTCGAAAGCGTTTGCCTTTCAGAGGCAACAAAATCAGTGGCAAAGCCGCCAAACAGGAAGTAAGATCTCAGCAAAACCTTCACATAACCTTCACGGTAGATAGACTCAGGATTTGATTGTGAGGATACAAAAAAAAATGTGGTGTTCTTTGGCCAATAGGGGGCGCTGCAACTACAAAAAATTGCCGTTTCGGATGTCTGTTAATGCACAATAATTTAGACCCGTATGTCCAATTTCGAAAAATTAGGTACTGTTGGAATCCTTGGATCAAGCTGAGTTGAACACATCCTATTGTGTCTTACATACTTGTTGTTCCCAACCGGTAGCGCGACAATGTGACGTCAAAATGACGTAGATCTTGCTGGCGTGCCAGGATTTTGGCCAGGTCGCACCAGGTCATGCACGATCTGAGCGCACCAAAGCGGAAACCGGAAGATGGACTAGTTCGAGGGCAAGCAACAGTTGCTGTTCGGAGGACTGTTTTGTTACAGTCTTTTAAAAAGACTTTTTACAGTCTTTTTTGTCACAGAATTTTTAATGGTTTGCTGGATAAGTTAACAAAGTTACCAGCAAGAGTCGCAACACATGGAATTAAGAGGAAAGAATAGAAAATATTTATTTTCAACCAAAGGATATCTGCTAAGACCTGAACAAAATGTCTTTCACCTTTAGGAAACTCAGCCAGCTGCTAGCTAGCTAGCCAGTCAGCTAAAATGTTTAAATTATTAAAATATACTTCGGGATGAATAAAGTATCTATCAATCTGTCTGTCTATCTATCTGCACACACCTTGGAAACTAGATAGTAATGATGGTAGTTGTGAATAGCAGCAACCGAAGTCTGAAGTATCATCACAGAGGTTAGCTTTTATCTTTTACTGTCTCCATGGCTTTTACTGCCACTGACGCCAATGCAACTGACAGCTTCTTCTACTGTGTAAAGTAGGTAGCGATAGCCTTTTCACAACAGCGACATCTCTGTTCAGGAGAATATTGCAACTAACGGCGCGACCACCACACGCGAGTATAAATGGTTATGTCACTCCCGTGATGTCACAGGTCAGGAATGGCTAGTATGTAGGCGCCTTATTCCTGCACCCATCAGTGAACCGCAGATGAGCAAGCACACTTTGCTGTTCCTCGGAAATGGATTTTAGTATACTATATTATTCTTTGATTTTGTTTATGCCAAGCACATTCAATTACTCTTGTGTATGAAATGCGCTCTATAAATGAACTTGCTTTGCCTTGCCTTGCCATAGCTTGAGCAGGTTTTGTGGGGCTAGCTCTGTAGACTAAACCAATCTACAGCTGTGACTCCTGTCAAATCAGTAATCCGCGGCTAACAATAGGGAACAACATGCAATTTTAACATGCACAGAAAACACACACACACACACACAAACACACACACAAAAATACTGGGGTTCTATCCTCCCTAGGTTGGCTTAGCTTCAATTTGGAGATCAGTAGGAAACACACAAGGACAACCACACACACACAGACTCACACACACTAACTGGCAAATGCATGCAGGGGATGGAAGGGAACGGGGCCAGATGCTTGTGTTCTGTCGGCCAGCTATGATGGCCAGCGCCAGACCAAAACCAGCAGGCATCACACGGATCAACCCCCACCTCTCTCCCTTGCCTCCATTTCTCTGCCTTTTGTCACTGTTTGGTTCCTAGCCTGTCTGAGTAGTGCCCGCCAGATCTCTGTGCTGGAAAGCAAAGGGGGCAAAATCCAGGAGGATTGAGCCGCTTTTGTCCCCATGAGCCCTGGAAACACAGCTGGGTTACGCTCCCGTAATCCCCTCTGAGACACCTCCAGCACGGCCGTTCACATCCGGTTCCCCCGACAGTCAATCTCCAGAGGAATTCCAGCAGGCCGCCGAGCAAACCTCACCTGCTGAAGATGGGGATTGGATTGGGCTGCTCAGTGGGTTTAGGAAACAATATACAGAGTGAGCCGTGTAAAGTAGGCCACATAAAGTGGATGTGTTCATCCTTCGGGCAGTAGAAAATCAAAGCTCTTTAACAATAGACAAGCTAAATATACACAAGGAGCCTGCACAGTTTCCGAATCAGTGCCCTGCTGGTTATTTATTATCCTCATTAATTACAACTTATAAGTTTACCAGGAATTCCTTTTTGACTGGGTACCAGATATGTTAACATACACATAATCAGTGTTAGTTCATGTCTAGTGTGATTGGTCTACAGCAAGCTAGAGCTAAATTCTATTACATTTCAAGGTCTGCCTCAGAATGTTGTGCTACATTCTAGAGTTGAAACGATGGGACAGGAACATCCACAAGTTATTCAAACTTTCAAGGGTTAATGTTTTCATCCTCAACTATTTTTATTTTTGTCATTTTTCAATAATGAAATAAGGATGGATACATCCATGGTGGTGAGTTGAGGAGATGTTTTGACTTCTGTTCACAGCTGCCACATTTAAATCTCCTCCCAGATGGAAATAGTCCAGGGTGCTTTTGCATATTAACTCAGGAAGTTATACTGGGAAAAAAACTTTATCTTTCCCAGGCTTTGCTGGTAGCCTACTCTGTGCAGCTGACTGGCACTAGGAAGTGAAATTTATGTCTCTGCTACCGTAGGATTTGAATACGTCTATGGAGGTGGTAAGATCAGCTGCTGAGTGCAGAAGATAAATCAATACCACAGACAAACACATTCATGCTTTCTTTGTGTGAAACGCTTTGTCTCAATAAAGTACTCATAATTAATTAGAAACACAGTTGAAAAGGTTTGTGAGCTATTCGATGCAATGCTGTATCAAAAAAGCCACTACAACCATATGAATGCTGGCAATTAGACATATACATATATCATGCTGTTGAAGCAGGCTTCAAAACAATAAATAACATGATGAATTGCAATGGATTTAACTTTGATCCCAAGTGCAATGTTAAGAACAGGCAATGCACGCATAAAAATAAAAGAAACATAATGTCACCATACTTCGTTTTATGGTTGTTTATTACACGGCTCTTCAGAGTGCTGCAGAAAGTTCCATTCAAATGAATGGGCCTTCCCAACGTTCGGGCCTATGTTAAATCTACATAAATCACCGGCAAAGTATATAATCACCGCTGTAAATGGCAACGGGTTGATTAACGTCTTTCATATCCCTCCGCAAGACGTCTGTTCGCTTATTGCAATGGAATTTCATTGAAAGGGAAAGTAAGCTAGTAAGACGTTGCCACGCAACACCTGAAACTGTCAAGTTCTATCTGTGTGGCGAACTATTTATTTTGTCAGCAGAAGACACGAAACGGTAGCAAAATAATTTTAAAGACCCAATCATTGTTTCAGGTTTCTTTTCTCGTTTTGACAAGTAGCCGTGTAATAAGCGGGATAATGTATTGTCTGCCGGAAATTATCAGAAAATAAGTCCCTTCAGGTCGAAGCAAAACTCCTCTGCTGCGCGTCGGGGTTCTGTTCTCCCTGTCGGGACTTATTTTCTGATAATTACCGGCGGACAATACATTATCCCTTACTTAAAGCATATCAGAGTTAAGATCATTTTCAGTGCTGTTAAGGTCTTTTAAGTCTTTATGAATGCACTCTGCATGAATTAAAACTTTCCTCCAAGTTGAAGGGAAGTCAATTTTCCTGTAGAACATTACCATGATACTATAAAAAATAAGCCTATCTATCTATATATCATCTTTACTGTAAGAGGAACCTCTCTCTCTCAGCCTCTGTCTGTATGTCTGTCTGTCTGTCTGTCTCTCTCTCTCTCTCTCTCTTTCACACACACACACACACAAACAGTACACAAACGGACGCACACCTGATTTCGATCGATAAGTCTCCCCCTCACATGCGTAAGCAGCACACCTCCCACTCTCTGTCAGTGACTCATGCATGTTGCCACACTGTTCCAGAACAACCAGTAATTATAATAACTCATCTTCGCACTCAACCATATGGACATGATGTAGTTTTACCCCTGTGATTTGAGCCACGCTGATGAGAACTATTGCACAGACCTGGCACTGATCAGGGCAAAGGTTACCAGCAATTTGAACAGCACAATCACAAATATGTGGTTAGACTGTACTAATTGAAGGTTCCATTTTAAGATGAAATTGAAGTGACCATTGTGTGTGTGTGTGTGTGTGTGTGTGTGTGCGTGTGTGTGTGCGTGTGTGTGTGTGTGTGTATTTGGAAGTCCACACCATGTCCACAAAAATGTCTCAGCCATTAGAGGGAGCATGCAGATATGGATACAGAGATGTTTCGTTTATCCTTATGTGTTGAGTGTTAATGATAAATGGAAGGACCTGTAAAAGTATGTGAGCCATGTAGACCTGTCACCTTGTCAGTGACTCTTCCCAAATTATTTGGATCTTGTTTTCCTTGCTTGCTTTTGGGATCCAAATAAAAACATCTAAATATGTGTGTGTGTGTGTGTGTGTGTGTGTGTGTGTGTGTGTGTGTGTGTGCGTGCGTGCGTGCGTTCATGACAACACATCAGAGACAGTCAGTTTTATTTATTGATGTACATGCCAAAATGTTGAATCTATGTGTGTCTATGCGCACGAATGTGGCCTTAAAAGCATGTTTTCAAATCGACATCTCTCTCCTGCTGAAAGATTGATGGTGTCAGTGAAATCACATGAAAGAAGAGTGGATGCACGCTGTGTGTAGCCAAGCATGACTTGTTAAGAGACAGCATGCATTAAAGCACAAAGAGATTATTGACTCCATGCATGGCTAAATAACCATGTATGTGTGTATGAATGTGAATGTGTGTGTATATGCTGTACATGCGTCTGCAAGTCTGCAAGTGTGTTAGGATGTGCATGTGTGTATGTACTGTAGGTAAATGTATGCACATTGGAGTTTGTGTGTGTGTGTGCATGAGTAAGTTTCTCTCTCTCTCTCTCTCTCTGTGTGCGTGTGTGTATGTGGGAGTTAGTGAGTTTCTCTGTGTGTGCATTTGCGGTCTACATGTTTGCCTGTGCGGCGCATGGCTGTGCATTCATTCCGCTTGTCTTTTAGGACACAGCAGAGATTCAATTGATCCTCCTCAGCCCCCAAAGTCACCTTCTTAATGCGGCATTACAGTCATCTTGCGAAGTTAATATGGTGGCGAGCGACTCCATCTAATTGAATTGACATTAATTAATGTGCTATACGACCCACAGCTATGGAGACATAAATTACTTCCAGCACATTAGGTCTGATGAGACGCTGAAATTAAATAATGCTTTGCGATAGTCAACTGCCCTCTGTCCTGACAGGCCTTTTTCCCACCGCGTCGCCCTCTGGGACTGACCTGGCTCTAACCTGGCCCAGATCCGGAGCCACCAGCTCTATGTCACGTTCATCCCATAGTCCATCACTCTCAGGGTAAATGTAGCATATTGTGTAAATAAGACTTATGGCAAACGCTTATGGCATTGATGGCTAATACCCCTACAACAAGATGCATATGTAATAGCATGGACTAACATTTAGGAGACACAGGAGCGACTTCTCCTGTTGAGACAGCTCGCTGGTACGACCCTCTATAGAGATGGAGTGGTGAATCAGTGATAGCCGTGCATAATAATAGAAAATCAAAAAATGGTCGCACTCCAAAATCGTTTGTTTTTACTAATTTATTTTCACTAATAGCAGCAGGGGTAACAGTAACAAACGTTTCGACCTTGTGGCCTTCGTCAGTGTGTAATAATAGGCCTTCACAGTACATATTTTGAAATGTGAATGCTTGTTTTTCTGTCTATGGAAGCATATGAGTAGCTTTATTCAAATGAGAATACAATCTGCAATATGCAATTCAAAAAGACATTACATTATGCAATTGACGATTCATTATGCAATTTAATATTGTAATTTGCAATAATATCCAACAAATTGTATTTTAATCTGCAAAGTGACAATGAAATCCTAAAATCAATTCCAATAATTTTGGTTAAAAAATAGAATAAACATGGATTGAATTGCATTCCATTTTGCCATGGTACTTTAGTCTCAAAATTCAAATGGGAATTGGGCAAAACTGTCAATGCCAGCCTGAAAAGATTTTGGATTATTTTGGGCAAAACGTTTTGCCATCGTTTTGAGGCATTTTATTCAAATGGAAAAGAAATAGCGCCCCTCGTGATTGCATTGCACTTTAGTCACGCTCTTTGTGTTGCAAAATTAAAATGGCCATTCAATCTGCCAAACGCATTGCAATCTGTCAAGTCACTTGTCAAGGCGGGAACTAGGCTACGTCACTTGTGTTTACGTCTTACCCAGTTAGCGCTTGCAATGGAGGAGTTTGCAGCTGCACTAAGGTCTCTGGCTGATTATGTAGAACACCACCGTGTCAACGAGTCTGACTCAACGGACAGATTACTGAAAATGGACGACAGAGTGGGCTATCTAGCCCTACTTGTCCGATTTGATGTCAACCTGGTCCGTTCAAAGATTTCTGAGGCCTTACAGCTAATGGGCGCTAGCCGGTGGGGAGACCTTCTGTGGATACCACTGGAGGGAATAGAGGGTTACCTCTCCTATTAGGGAGATCGCGGAGCTCTTTGGAGTTCACAGGACAAGTAGAGCTAGATCGTCCATTGTCGTTAGTTACTGTAGGCTAAAACTCACACAGCCTTTCCTTGCCCTGCTCTCTCTCTCTCTCTCTCACACACACAACACACACACGGAGACTCCCCTCCGTGGTCTGGCTAGCCTCATAAGCAGACCGGGGGGTGGGGTGGGGAATGGGGGTTTTCCATTTGAATAAAATGCCTCAAAACGATGGCAAAACGTTTTGCCCAAAATAATCCACATTTTTTTCAAGCTGGCATTGACAGTTTTGCCAAATATGTTTTTAAAATGCAATCCTACATTGCACTTTAAATATTAAATTGCAAAACGAATTGACAGTTAAATGATGAAACTGAATATTGAAAATTGAAATGCAAAATGAATTCCCATTTGAATTTTGAGACTGAAGTACCATGGCAAAATGGAATGCAATTCAATCCATGTTTATTCTATTTTTTAACCAAAATTATTGGAATTGATTTTAGGATTTCATTGTCACTTTGCAGATTAAAATACAATTTGTTGGATATTATTGTAAATTGCAATATTAAATTGCATAATGAATTGTCAATTGCATAATGTAATGTCTTTTTGAATTGCATATTGCAGATTGCATTCTCATTTGAATAAAGCTACCCATATGCTTCCATATCTGTCTGTACATTCCTTTAGAATGCAAATTCTCCTGATGTTTCCTTGAACTGCATCCAGGTGAGCCAATCATGCTCGCAGCCTCAGCGGGAGTGGAATGTGACGGAGAAGGTCAATCTGAGTATATTACACACAATTTCTTCCAATTATGGGAATATTGTTCAAAGTAAATTTTTTTCCACTGCCCTTTCAATTTCTCTAGATGAAAGCATTTCACTGTAAATCAACAACGGGACAGGAACCGTTTCATGGCCAAGAAAAAGCATCTCAGATGTCAGAATGAAGATCTACTTTAAATGACCAATCACCACTGTGAATTAAAATGTGCCGGCCTGATGATAGTAGCCTAATTTAGTGGCTTAATCCGCAGTTAACTGAAGTATCGCCGCAATTAACTGGGGCCAGCAGGAACGTTTCTGTGGATACTACATGCCTGTCATTCCTGTGTATTCAAGCCCAAGCCTCTGTTATCATAGTCATCCCAGCTGAGGAGTCACATCTAGATCCAGCACAGATCTGGCATGAATCTGTTACAGTGTGAGTGCCCATCTTGATTTTTTTTTCTGTGTGTGTGAATCTGTGTATCTGTGTATGTGTGTAGCCTACCTCTTTGTGTGTGTGTGTGTGTGTGTGTGTGTGTGTGTGTGCCTGTGTAGTGGTTTATATGCATGTTTGTGCATTCATAGGAGATTTAAGAACTGTCCACTATTATCCGAGGCGTCTCTGAACTCTCCACCCTGTTCCACTAAATCCTAGGCGGCGCCTGGGAGTCCTGTTTCCTCCGAGCATCTCGCTTAAATCAGGCTCCCACCTCCCTCTCACAGCCTGTTCGCTTACGACTGCTCACTGATAAACAATCTCCTGCCGATAGCACATTAAGCACAGCGTGATGAGGAGATTAAAGCGTCCAGGTCCAGTCGAGCACTAACCCCCAGCAAGAGCGGAAACAAACACTAGATTCTTGGGAGAGGAAGAAAGACATGAAAAACAGGCAAAAATAAGAGAGAGAGAGAGAGAGATAGAGAGATAAAGAGAGAGAGGCAGAGGAAGGGAAAAATCACACAGAGCAGAAGAGCTATGGGAATTCAAAGCCATGGCCATTTTATGGTCTAACAGGATCTGAAGACTTGCCTTTGTTGTCTTTTTCTTTTTGTCCTCACTGTAGATCCCAAGCGTGCCTTAAGCCCCCCCTGGCTTCTCTGCCAACAGAAGGACCCTGTCACCCTGGCTTAGGTAGGCCAGTGTTATAACAGGTATGAATGGCATCCACTTAACCCCGCATCCACAAGGCAGGACCACTGATGCAGGAGAAGGAAGCCAGAATGTTTTGGAAAACATAAAAGTGGGATAGAAATAGCCACCACACTGATATGAACTGTCTCAGTGCCATCAATACTGCATGGAGCCAGGTCCCTGATCCCTGGGTATCTCTCCCGCAGGACAGAGAGGAAGGCAAGATTTTTATCGCTCACCGTTACTTTGGATACAGGCATACATGCTATTTTTAGACACTCTTACGGGCACTCTCCGCATTAGACCACGAGAAATTGCTTTTAAATGGAATAAGTGTGTCATTGCTATTTTTGAAAGGCACCTAGCTCACCTAGCCCAGAAGTCTGCTGGTGCAGAGGCTGTCAGTATGTGGCCAACATGTGTATTTCATGATCAGCCTCAGTCTGCAATGCAGATACTAACAACAGTAACAGATGTGTGCAATCCTCTTCTTAAGGATGAGGCCAATTTGCAATCCAATCAATACTCAACCTCTAAACCTGCTCTAAAGTCCATGTGAAAATACACCTCACAGTTCTAATATCCATGTGAAAATCAAACACCACACACACACACACACGCAGTGTTGTATAAAGTACTAGAAAGCAATACTTGAGTAATGGCGGCCTTACATTGTACGATTTTGGCCTGTTTTCACAGTCGGCGACTAAATTTCCAAAGTCGTACAGAAATCATGGGAGTTGTACTGGAATCGCGGCGCGGCCCCGTCAACTAGATCGTTAAGTGTAAGGTGCCAATCTTAGCGGTTTTAAGTCAGTCGGAGTCAGTCCTTTTCTAGTTTTGCCGTTACGACAATATCAAACATGTTTGATATTATCGCAAGTCTTTCTAGTCGTGGCTCATGCAAATAGTGACGTGAACTATAAAAACCAATAGTGACCTCTCTCCAACACCAAACAGGAAGGAGCAAAGTATAGGCGACAGCTGTAGCCTATAATTATTTGTTATTCTTACAATATTTGTCATTTCTTATACATATTTAGTCGGCTCTTCCACGTGACAGAACAACTCTATATCGGTTAGGGATGTCACGCATGAAACAATGCTGCAGAAACACGAAAATACAACTTTGAGTTTAGTAGGCTATCATTTCAGTTCCTGTTTATCTATTGCACGATGGGTAATAATTTAAAGGAATCTAGTTGCAGTCTTGTAAATAGTGACCCTGCAAGATCCCTAGTCATTGCAAAATCATAGTCTGCGACTTAAAACCTCTACTACTTGTCTTTAGATGTGAGAGGGTCTGAGACTGTAGTCTTTAAAAAATCTTTTCCAAATCTTTGCAAATCTTTCCAAAGTCTGTCAGTGTAAGGAGGGCTTAAAAGTACAAGTATCGTACTAGAAAAAGACTTTGGTAGAAGTGAAAGTTACCTTTTAGAATATTACTTAAGTAAAAGTCTTAAAGTATCTGATATATACTGTACTTAAGTATCAAAAGTAATTTTCTGATATTTAATGTACTTGAAGTACAAGTATTTGAAGTAAAAGTAAAAAGCAAGCGGTTTTATTTTGAACTTTTATTGTGAACTTTATTTTGGCTTTCTTATAGTAAAGCATAAAGCATATTCAGGGTTCCCATATCTTCTTAATCTCACTCATCAAATCAAAATCATATTCTTTTCTAAGACTTTTCAGGCACAATTCTCTTAAGTTCAAAGAACAAACAGCATATTTTTAGAGCTGACATCAAAGAAAAAAACAGAAACAGAAATTTCACTTTTGTATGAACTTCAGGTAAAAATGAAAAATAAATAACTTATTTCTTTAAAAAAAAATGACCTGCTGGAAGGGAGAACATTTTGGTCATGTGGTATGAGCATTTCTAGGGCTTACTCTCCAGGTCACCATCTCACTCACACACACACACACACACACACACACACACACACACACACACACACAGAGGCCACCTATGTCCAGCAGCTACTAATATGCCAGTCATCAGTTGAAACTGAAAAGGTGTCTGTTCATCTTCAAAAGAAACTGGTTTTCAAAGCTGCCAGAATTCAGTGCCCGGGAGTTTCAGGCCCATGACTGGCCCACGTTTTCCATAGTGGTGGAAACTGGATAAATGAAGCAACATTTCAGCTCTTACTATCCTGTAGCTGTTATTAGTACCATGGTTCAACAAATGTGTAAAGGTTATATAATAATTCACTTCAACTGAGAAGTTAACAAAAAATATTCCACTATTCCACAAGTTAACAAAAACAGAAAGAAAGAAAGAAAGAAAGCCTTTGAAATGTAACCTATCCCTCACTTCCACAAAGAGGCATATTGATTTAATGTTTAGGCTTTTTTGCATGGGTAGGCTATATTGTTGTTTGGTGACTTAGCCTACTCCTTTACTATACCCTCTTCTGAACAAACAAGGCATATAGGTTTATCATGTAGGGTAATTGCTCTTTCTTACATTAAATTACTTTAATTTATCCTCTCTACTTGTCCCCGTCATGGCTTCCTCATCACTAATTTCGGGCTCATCATTTTCAGTGGTCGACTGGTTGATCTGCTGCTCAGTCTCTCCTGGCCTCTTTCTACCATCCATCCTTCCTGACGCTTGTGTCTACTGTAGGGCTGGCTCGGCTATCCGTATCTGAGAAAACTTTTTGGAAAAGACAGGCTATATGGACCCAACCAACTCTTTTGGGAGGGGAGAACTCCATCATGTAGGCTACAACCCATGCAGAGGCATTGCATTGGTGTCATGCACAGAATGCGGAACGTGTCCTACTTTAAGAAAAGATAGACTAACGTGACAAATGTCAATATTTTTTTCCTCGACCGGCCCAAAAGTGAAGCGGCCCACCGGGAATACTCCCGATTCTCACGATTACCCACCCCGGGCCTGATTCAGTCTTACTCTTCTTGGACTAAAGTCCTGCGATGCTAAATAGCCTTTCACAGGCCGCTGAGGCAGGTAGCGGAGTGTTCAGCTTCACAGAAAGCTGGCAATATACAGAAACATTTCTTGCAAATACGTTGGCCACGGGTGTATGACGTTATCTTCACCACTACCCTGTTCACCGAGTTCACCACTATCGTCGGGGTGGTCGTCTATGATAACAGGAGGTCCTCCAGTAGGTGCTCGTGCTTCCATGGCGGTTTCAGTTGTGCGTCCTCCTCCTTTAGCAACAAACAAGCGCTGAAATAGAGCGCGCAGCATGCGGAGAGTGCGTAATGCAATCTAGGAGCAGTGATTCGCCAAACCTCCCTTATTGCAGTCGCACACATTTCTTCTAATTTTATGTTTTAGTAACAAGTAATGAAGATGCTTAGTGGAAATATAACGGAGTAAAAGTATACATTTTATCTAGGAAATTTAGTGGAGTAAAAGTCAAAGTTGACATAAATTTAAATAGCGAAGTAAAGTACAGATACGTGAAATTTCTACAGTATTTGTACTCCGTTACATTACAACACTGCACACACACACACACACACACACACACACACACACACACACACACACACAAGATGTATTGCTACCAGTAATTTTAATGGGAAAAGACATTGTGAGATGCATTTCCCACTGTAATTGGAGGTAATGGACTCGGATCAGTTAAATGGACACAAAGGGGTAAGACTCCATATGTTATTCCTTTGAAAGTGGCAGCAGAACCTATTTTCTCACTCCTCCTTCTCCTCTCTCTCACCACCCTCACTCTTTTCCTCCATCTATTCTCTCTCTGTTTAACTCTCCTTTCTTCTCTTTCTTTCTCTCTTGTGCTCTTTCTCTTCAGTCTTCCTTCATTTTTGCTCTTCTGTTTTTGTTCCATCTCTCTCTCTCTTTCTTTTCTCCTCTCTTTCATCTGAGATGCCTGAGCACTTCCTCTTGAAAAACACAAACCGCCCTGATGGGCCCCACAACAGCTGGGGCGCGTTTACACGGTTTAGTCCCATGTAAGTGAGTTTGGTAGGGACTTCCTCTCGAATTGTGTTTGTGTGTGGTTCTGTATATCTGAGTGAGAGTGTGTGTGTGTGTGTGTGTGTGTGTGTGTGTAAGAGAGAGAGAGAGAGTTTGATTTTGTGTGTGTGTGTACTGACAGGTGCTATGGGGACTGCTTTTGGCTCTTTGGGCGGCTGCCTTTGATTTTTCAATTTCCCATTCATCCTCGTTTGCCACAGCCGTGAGCCACAGCCCCATTAGATGCGCTGGGGCCGCAGTGGCAGTGGCTGGGGGACCTTTCGAGGCGATTCAGTCATGGCCAGTGCTGTGAGATTGAAGGGGAAAAGCTGAAGTGGAACAGTGTGTAGGTCTCTAAAGGACCAGCAATCCTAGCAGCAGCAACAGTGTGTGTGAGAGAACACATCATTCCCAAATGGAAGGGCTCTGGGCTGCTCTTTGTGTGTAAGACTTATCAGTGATGAACAGACTGCCTGCAATGATCGGACATGCCAGAGAGAGACAGACAGACAGAGACAGAGAGCAAGGACAGGAGAGGAGGAGTAGAGAGGGGAAGAGAGGAAGAGAGAGGGGGAAGAGAGAGGGGGAGAGAAGAAGGAGAGAGAAAGGAGGAGGGAGAGAAAGAAGTACAGACACCTCTGTTGTTGGGGGCTGTTGTTTGAGTGTAGAGCGAAGAGCGAACCAACAACACATGAGAGCCTTCCCCTGGGGCAATAAGAAATATGACCAGTCCTCTTGGACTTCGTCCACCTGGTTCATTTCACTGAGGACTTTAACATTCTGTCCGTGCGCCGCCAGAGGGGCGGTCCGGGGCTCTAACAGCCGTTAAATTGTTTTCAAGAGACGGAGGGCAGAAGAGGTCCAAAGTAATTTCAGATTAGTGGGAGGGCGGCGGACCTCTCCCATGTCCGGCGGTTCACTACATTGTTGCAAAAAAATTCCCTCCCAAACTATGCCAGATGCTCCAGTCATTTTCCGCATCCTCGCCATCCCCTAGTTATTTCGACATGGTTAGCATGCCAGCTATCAGCTTGTCATGCTTGTTTGCCTTTAGTTCCTGCTGACGTGTGTGACTGAGGAACACACCTCCGGGGCCCGGACTGACGCTGCAGTTTGGTCATGGAGCATTAGGGAACCAAACAAGGCAATGCACCCCGAAGACCAAGAGCTCGCACAGAGGATAATAGCATCCCTGCGTGCTGTTTGCTGACTGGAATTGCCGTAATGCTTCCAGAGCTAGAGACGCTTTCTTTTCTTTTCTTTTTAAACAAAGCTATTAAAAGATCAGAGTCACATACACACACACACACACACACACATATATATATATATATATATATATATATATATATATATATATATATATATATATATACACAAACAAACACAAACACACACAATGAAAAAGAGCAAAACAAAGAAGTAAAATAACTAGATGTACCCCAGAGCGGTACAAAATATGACCGCCGCCCAGTCCAGCACATTTTTTCCACAAAAATAAGTCACGCTGAAAGGCATATATGATTCTAACTGTCTTCATGCATTATGCACACTCAATTCTCACTGGTATCTGCTAGACAACAAGTACCAAACATGATTAGTTCATAGATTTCACATGTAAAATACATTTTATACAACCCCACCCCCATCTTACCTGTTCATAATTCTGAGAAATTCTTGAATTGTGTGCATGTGTGCATGTACATGTTTATGTTTATGTGTGTGTGTGTGTGGGTGTGTGTGTGTGTGTGTGTGCATGCATGTGCTTGTGTGTTTGCCTGTGTATGTGCATGTGCATGCATGCGTACATATGTCTACTGTCTGAGTATGTGTCATACGTATGATTACTGTGAATGTGTGTGCGTGTGTATCTGTTTATGCATGTGTGCATATGGAATGGGTTAAAATGACCCCTGGAGGCAAACATACGCAAAAAATTGGTCATCCTAGGCCCTACGGTTCTCAAGATACTCACAGAAAACTCTGTTGGTGTACGGTCACTAAATGTACACATAAATTCATTTATTGTATGGCCCCCCATGAACGAAAGTCCACGAAACTTGGCATACATTCGGAGGGTGTCATAATGATCCTACGCTTTCAATCTTGTGCAGTTTTGACCATGTCAGCCAGAGATATTGTGATTAAAACACCTAATTTTTTGCTTTTTAATTTTTAACTAGGTGGCGCTATACATGAAATAAGTGGTAATGGGATGGGTTGACATGGCCCCTTAAGACCAACATACAAAAAAAAGGTGGTCCTCATAGGCCCTACGGTTCTCGAGATATTCACAGAAAACTGTGTCTGCCCTACCCTCCTTTCGGGGGGTCCAGTCCAGCGGGGGGGCTACAGATCAAAAACAATGGTTCCATGCTATCCATGTGGGGCTACATGCCCCACAAAGTTTTGTGTACCCCAGTCTTTCAGTGTCCCGGGAATCCTTGACGGGAAATTGGGCATGTGAAAAAAAAAAAGCACGGCGGTCATAATAAAAAGAGAAAGCAACTCATTAAAGGCCAAATGATATTGTAGAGATAGGACGTGTGCATGTGGGCGCAGGAGAGGGAGATTGCGGGAGTTCAACATAAAGAGAGAGGGAGGGAGAGAGAGAGAGAGAGAAAGAGGGAGGGAAAATGCAGTGATTAAATCTGACTCATAGCCTTCCAGGGCCGCTGCTCTGTGTGAAGGAGGGGATCCAAGATTGGTTCTGCTCCTTCCGCCCCTCAGCACGACAGAAACAATATATTAGCAGCTTAGGGGAGAGGCGCTGGGGCTGGGGCTGGCGCACTATACGCAGAGACCTCACAGTCCAGACACTGTGTGTGTGTATGCGTGTGTGTGTGTCCCACACCAGACAGACCCTACAGTAGAGTGGGAGTGAGTCAACTTTCCCAGATCATGCCAACCACATCACGATACAAATGATCATTGATCAATCATCAGAAGCCACCATGCATTAACCTAAGGAAAGGAAAGACA